>NW_025920155.1:526353-748070 GCF_902686445.1 Sciurus carolinensis
GATAAACCTTGGTGGGCTCGGAAATTCATAGCACAGGTACATCCATCCAAACCCAAATAGAGAACAGACCCTTTTTAGAGGAGGGTGGCAAGAGACAGGTGTTCAGACCAGGGACTCGCTGGCCATCTGAAACCCACTGGGGGTTGTTGCATCCCTGGACCATAGGAAAATGTGGGAGTGAAGCCGTTCCTTTCCTGGTCTTTGGAATGATTGATCTCAGTAGGGCAGCATTTGGGATGTGGCCTCCCTTGTAGGATGCCTGGTCCACATGGAGCTGACTAGCAACAATGGCAGAACATGGCTAACACGAGGTGTCTCAGTTGGTCATACTTTCCTCCCTGTCAAATACTTGGGTAAAATAAATTAGCAGGGGACTCCTGCTTTGGCTCTGAGTTTCATAGCATTCCATTTGGTTCTGAACTGAGACTGTGCATTATGGCAGAGGGTGTGGCACCTGCAACCTATGGAGCACTTGCCAACCAGGTGATTTCATGGGATATAAGGAGACTGAGAGAGTGAAGGAGAGAAAGATGGGAAGAAGATGAGGACTACTACTAGGAGAATGAGGATAAAGAGGAGCCCCCAGGGCTGGGGATATAGCTCAGTTGCAAAAATATATGTGTGCTGAGGGCCTCTCCCTCTTCAGGTCTTCCTCCATCCATGCCCAACCTTCTTCCACTTTCTCCCACTGCTTAGTGTTCTCTTCATCTTGACTGAGTATTCCATGATCACATCAGAGCACTCAACATGGAGTGCTTCACCCAAAACCCACCAGGAAACCTTGCTGAACTGGGGGTGAAACATTGAGCACATGAGTCATCTGTGTAAGATTTCAGATGTAATCCCTAGGGGTATGCTTTGGCAAAATCAAGATGAATTGTGATCTTCTGGAGCCCAAAGCCTTTGGAGGCAACACGCATTAGTCCTGGTGAAGTCCTAGACCTAGTTTTTCCTCCAGGAAGATGGTTGAGGATGTGTCTGGTGGTATTGGAGCTGATCTGGACAGCTCTCAGGTCTGTGGCTCAGGCCTTTGCTGGCAGAGGCTGTCAGATGTTGGGGTGTCCTGCTGTGCACGTCTCAAGTGCCACCTATCCAACCTGTACCCCTCTCTCCCCAGAAATGAAGATTCCAAAGAATGCCAACGTCTTTTATGCGATGAAGCCACATGTCAGGAGAGACTTCATCCTGAGAAAGAGGACCTATCCTCAGGATGAAAAAGATGACTGGATCCCTCCCCAACCTCCCTCTTATGAGGCAACTCGGGTGCGACATCACCGCTGGAACCTGTGGACAAGAATCTGCTCCTGTCTCTCTGGGCAGTGCTAAAGCATTGCATCATGGATGATCAATGAGATTGATTTCTAAAATGTTTACTCATCAATTCCATACATAATTGGACCTTAAGTCTTTGTTATTAAAATATGTTTCTGTATTCTGATCCACTTTCATGATTTGAATCTATTCATTTTACCAGTAATTCCTAGCGGAAACATTCAAACCTAGATGAAAGAATGTTTCATTTGATCAAAATGACATTTTGGTATTGGGAGTATGGCAGATTGCATTTTCTGACTCAATTTCCAATGGGAGAAAAGAAATATTGGATATTATGATACTCACATGCATGAAGGCACACACACGCACACACTCAACAGACATACAAGCACACACGCTCAGAGAGAGTTTGAGTTGGTTATGGTGAAATGCTTTTAATAACCTGCATTCTTCAGCAATGGGAGGATACATATATGCTCAATACTTAGGAAATTATAGATTAAGGAAATAATTATATATATATGTATACATATGTATATATATGAATGTGAATATTTATATATACATATCTATATATATATACACACACACATAATGAATACACACACACATATATATATATACCCATACCTCCAATGTGTGTGTGTGTGTGCATGCATCACATCTGAAAAGAAAGGTTCAGTCTGGATCACTAAAAGTAACAACTGATGCTGCAGGAGCTGCAGTAACTTAGAAGGAGTGTGGGGTAATAAGGTCTGCAGCCACACCTGGTCCCCAAGGGAGTGACAAGGTCAAAACTAGTCTCTTCACTGCCACATAGAGTCTACTTACGAAATTGGAGTCTATTCACCTCAAATTTTCCATATAAAGAAAAAGTATGAATGTAGCAAAAATATTTTTAGTTCTTAAAATTAGAGGACAGGCAGCCCTTTGTCCCAGGACACACACGCGGGAAATTGACACTGAGATGCTCACAGATGCCACCGGCCAGTGGGAGGAACACTTGGTTGACACCTGAAAACCCACAGGGCCGGCATCACCCACTGCCCAAGTCACACAGCAGGAATGACACGAGAGCCACTAACGGACAGGGGAAAGGCCGGCTCCCCCTCTGCTGTCTGAGTCCTCAATAGAGCCCTTGCAGCCCAAGATCCACGGCCACCTCTCCACCCAGGTGGAGGAGCTGGTGCTCAGGTGCCACACCCTCCATGGTCATTGCCCAGCCTTTAGTGTCCATGGCACACCAGGGAAGGAGTAGCTTCAACAACCAGGTGGGAGTCAGGGTTCTGGCTGCACAAAGGCTGGAGGACCACAGTCAGGTGTCCGGGGTGCAGAGGTGGGCTCTTGTCTTCACGCTCCTTGCTGCTGTGACAAGACACCATTTCAAGATCCCCAAACTTGTGGTCACTGCACCTGCTTGTCAAGTACAAAACAGGTGATGTGTGTCCAGCCCTCAAAGAAAACAAAAAAAAGTAAGAGGAAAATATGCACCATTATTAAATATTAGTTTAAAATGTGTTTTTAAAAGTATATGTCAATTAAAGTTCTAGAAGGTGAGGCTCTGGCAGACCCAGGTCCTTTTCTGCCGTCATCCAACCCTAAGAATGAGGAAGGATCTCTCTCAGCAGGTTTTGTCTGTTCCAAAGGGCATCAACCCCTGCAACCTTGGAGTGTGGCAGCACCCAGCCTGTGAGGAAGGTGGGGGTGCCTGACAATCCCTCTGGATGTGGAGAGGCGTGTCTGCTCCACACCCACCCAGGGAGCACACCACCAGCCCCCCGAACCTGGGGGACACCAGATCAACCCCTACAAGGAGTGGGGTGATTCCCGACCACCCACTCTATCGCGTTCAATGCCCACTGGAGACACCCAGCCCATCAGAGGTGACACAGGACTCACACCCCCGACTACTGGAGGCCAAATCATCTCTAGCACATTGTGTGTTCACACCCAAGGGGGTCCCTTCCTACACATGCCCTCTGGAGCCCACTGACACAGAGGTGGTGAGAGGGGGACTGTCACGTCACAGAAAGCCACCATACTGCAGGTTCCTACCATGTCCTTGTCATTGGTTGAGGTGTCATAGTGCACAGGATGGTTGGCGTGGACCTGCTTCAGTCTCTCAAGCAGGGTCTCCACCAAGGTCTCTCTATCCTTGAGCTCGATGAACTGGAAGACCATCTTGCTCCTGATGCTGATGAGGATGGGGCTGGGCAGCAGACTGGTGTCCTCCATCTTCTCCATGCTCACTACCTGATGCAAAAGACGGCACATGAAGGGGAGGTGCTGGAGAACGGAACTGACTAATTATGCTCTGTACATGTTCCAATATGGAACAATGAATCCCACTGTTATGTATAATTGCAAGGCACTAATAAAAAGATTTGAATCACAGTAAGTACTTCAAAAAAGAAGGAAGGCAGGCCTCCACGAAATGCTCACAAGTTAATCTAACATGGAATAATGGCAACAAGGACCTGATATAAAGGTTGAAAAGTGTGCAAGGGAGCATCAATAACAATCACCAAAAGGCAGAAGTAACCCAAACTTCCATGCACAGATGAATGGGTAAGGGAACTGTGGTTTAGGCTACCATGGAATATTACTCAGACTTCCAAAGGAAGGGAATTCTAACAGATAAGAGGTGGATCAACCTTAAGGACATTGTGTAGTGGAAGAAAAAGTCACAAAATGACAATGCTGTAGGATTCCACTTACAAATTGGTTACAAGGTAAATTTCATGCTATGCATAATTCAAAAATCAATTTTTAGGTATGTAGGTCATCATGTGGATTTCTTGCTCCACTGATGATAATGCTTGCAAAATTAAGACATCTATTGGAGAAGGAGGGGATAGATCTGGGAAATCATATGAGGAAAAACACTGAGTTTCTAAACAATCCGGCTCAGGACCTATGCTACGAGAAACGAGACCCCAGAGGTCTTGATGTATAACAGCCGTGGTACCCCCTCAGCAGAGATGCCTGAGATCAAGGACCAAGCTGCTTGCATTCAGAAGCAAACTCAGGTTGCCCACACTCCCGTTTCCAATGAGAGAATCACAGAGTTATAGGAGGGACCTGATCCTAAAACAAGGAGGCATTTTTAAATCTTTCACAAGTTCTACGAGAGTATAAATGCCAATTTGCTCCCTATTTTCTAAAGGTGAAGCTTTTTATAGTTTGTCTTTTTTTTGTCTTTTTTTTGGCAACAAAAGGGGAGGATCCCTTCCTAAAGAGCTGTAGGAAAAGATTGAATTGCGAGGCATGTACTTTTGAATGACAGCTTTATCAACAGTGTGGGGCTAGGGTATGTTGTTCTTACCATCACTTCTAGGCAACCTTTGGTTGCCATAGCAACAAGAGAAAAAAGGAAGGCTGAAGGGGTAATGGCGTAATTCAGCCCACACTTCCCTCCTGGAGCCTGGCCATCAGATGGCCCAAGTTGCTCTGGTTGGGATATAGTTGGAGTGTGTCCCCCCAAAGTTCTTGTGTTGAAAGCTTGATCCCCAATGGGGCAGCATTAAACAGTCGTGGAACCTTAAGAGGTGAGGTCTAGTAGGGGATGGATGTGTCACTGGAAGAATAGCCCTCA
This sequence comes from Sciurus carolinensis, assembly GCF_902686445.1. Classification (NCBI taxonomy): domain Eukaryota; kingdom Metazoa; phylum Chordata; class Mammalia; order Rodentia; family Sciuridae; genus Sciurus; species Sciurus carolinensis. The sequence continues at coordinate 531,224 of NW_025920155.1, forward strand.
GTAGGGATTATGGGACCTGGTTCGTTCCCACAACAGGGATTGTTACAAAGAATGGTCACTCCCCATTCTCTGGCTTTCTGTCTTCACACATGATGTTTCCATCTACTCATGCTCCTGCCATGGGGGCACTGACCACCACAACGCCCTCACTGGTGCTCACCCAACACCATGTTCTTGAGCCTCAGGACTGGGAGTTAATTAAGCCTTTTCTTCCTTTTTTTGGTTAATAAGTAAACCTGGCATCATGGATTTTGTTGTAGTAACAGAAAATGGACTCAACCACATGGGTTAAAAGATGAAACGGTGCATCAAAGATGAAACGGTGCATCAAAGTGTGCACAGCAGGTCAAGCAGAGGGGAGAGGCAGTGTGTACCTCTCTGAGCGGAAGGACAACATTGTAGCAGCCATCTTCTCTGCTGGCAAAGCAGGTGGAGCTGTCAGAGGAAATCATGCGTCCTGCAGTGTGGAACCGACTGAAGGGCGTCCAGAGGAGCAGTCCACCACAGTGTGCAGCTTCTCCTTTCTTGGTAGCCTGAAAAAGATTCGAAACAGCTCCTTGTGTGCTTGGGTTTCAAGGTCCCTGGTGAGAGGTGGGGGGAGTTCAAGATACGGAAAGGTCAACAGACACGAGATTGAAAAGAAAACACTTTTGAACTTGCTGGCACAACGTGATAGTTTAGTGACTGAAATAAAAAAAAGTCATGCCCCTCCAGAGCCTGTGAGCCCCAGGGTCCATCCAGACATTCAGTTGCCCTTCCAACCAAGTGCAAGGAGCAGAGCCTGCTGTCCCCACCAGAAGAAATTCATAAACTCATGAACTCAAATAAGTATTCCATCCTGGTTTGAGTAACTGAGAAGTACTCCAAAAATGGCAGCAAAGGCCATGTGTGGAGAAGTTAGATGATAAGCAGGGTGAGCATCAGTGACACATGGGGAAAGTGGAGCCCTTGCACGCTGCTCGTGGAGGCCAACTGACACTCTCACCTTGGCAAACAGCCAGAAGCCCTCAAACGTTGAAAGTGGACCTAGTGTTTACCCAGACATTCCCTCCCAGGTGAATGCACCAAACAGACTTGAGCACTGTCGTCCACTAACTGGCACACAAACACAGCAGCAGATTCATAGTCGAAGGTGGAAACTACCCCATGTCCACCAGTTGATCAATGGACACAGCAAATGTGGCACATGCCCTCAAGCAGGGTAGATAGTACTCAGCCATCAACAGAAAGTGTGCATGGACAGAGCTGGAAACCTCAGGCTGAGTGAAAGAAGCCAGACACAAAGACCACAAGGTGCCAGTTTCATTTACATGAAATGTCCGCACAGGAGGCTGACAGACAGAAATAAGGAGTGGCTGCTCATTAAGGTGAGGCTTCTTGGGAGGGTAATAAAAGGTTCCGTGGCTGTAGTGATGATTGTGTGGTCCTGTGAATATTGTAAAACCTCAACAACCCATTGAAAGTCTTAACTGTTCAGATGTGAATAACCAAAAAGGAGCCTGACTTTTCTCTAGAGGAGCACCAGGGAGCCAGGGAAAGGCAAGTGCACTGTGCCAAGTACACACACTGAATCACACATAATTTCCTACATTCGTATAGGAATATACGCCTGGTGTAGCTCCACATCTTGTACAACTACAAGAAGGGAAGCTGTACTCCATGGATGTAGGACATGTCAAATTACACATGACAGTCAAGTATATCTACAAAGAACAAAGAAAAAGAAGTTCACATAGTGCAAGAATGGAAGGTGAGGTCCCTCAAGGGGATCACAAGGTCCCTGAGAGTCAACAATGCCCAACACACTTACATTTAACTCTAAAAATGTTGCTGTCAAAATGCTGAGAGTAGAATGGTGGAAACCAGAGGCCAGAGAGGTTGGCTCAGGGGCTCTGAGCCAGTGAGAGAAGGAGCAGGAAGTTCCGGGGTGCTGCCGCAGAGCAAGTGACTACAGGTGCCAATCCCACACGGAATGCTTCAGCCTGCTAGATAAAAGGATTTAGGGACCAGGAAACAAAAACAATGATCAGAGCCCCAAGAGTCTCTTTCGTAAGGAAGAGATAAGTGCCATCCATCTTCCAAAACAACTATCACACATCAGAGGTGACCCAACGCCACATGGAGTTGAATTTGGGAAAAAAAAAAAGGAAACCTATAAAGAGCATTTTTTTGTGTGCTTTTTGTGGCAACATGTGACCAGTTTGAACTACATGCACACAGCTGGAAGGGACGGGAAGTCATTCTGAATACATGAAAACCACAAACATGCTGCTGTTCAAGGACCACCACTGAGAAAGATGCACCCCCACCAGACAGTGAAAAGAAAGAGCATGTCTTAAGGAGGAAGAGATCTGCTGTTTTCAAGATGACTTTCCTTGTATTAGCACTGAACACTAGACCTCATGGCTTGAATGAATTCACTACAGGTTGAGTCGGCCTTATTCAAAATGCTTGGGACCAGAAGAGTTTCAATTTTCAGAGTTTTTCAGATTTTACAAGATCTATGTAAACTTTAGCAGTTGAGCATCCCTAATTCAAAAAATCTAAATAAAAACTGCTCCAAAATTCGGTTACAAAACAAGAGTTTCAGATGCTGAGGTACTAAACTGCCTCATGAGCAAAGGCATTATAGCTATGGTTTACTCATCTCCTTGGATATTTTAAAGAAACGTCAATCAAAAAAAAATAGAGAAATGTTAAAACAGATAAACAATTTTGAAGTAAAAGACTAAGGCTGTTTTTAAGATTAAACATAGGATTATATGATTTGGCTATTCCATTTATGGGTAAAAATACTCGATAGAATCGGAAGCAGGTGTCAGAGAAATTAGTGTGCCCAGTTCACGACAGCATTGTTCACAATAGCCAGAAGGTGAAAGCAAAATAAGCGTGCATGGACAGACAAGTGGATAAACACAGTGGGGTATGTACATACGATGGATTATGATTCAGCCCTGAAAAGAAAGGACATTCTGACACATGCTGTGACAGAGATGAACCTTGAGGACATTATATTAAGCGAAATAAGCCCAAAGCAAAACATTGAGTGTTGTCTACTTACGTGAGGGATCCAGCTGATTCCACAGAGACAGCAGAATGGCGGTTGTGAGGCAAGGTTGAACAGGGTGGTAGTGTGTAGTAGGTAGACTTTTAGTTTAATCAAGTCAGAAGAGTTCTGGAATGGGCAGTGAGGATGGTCATGTATCAGTGTGAACATACTTAATGCCACTGAACTGCATGCCTGAAAATGGGGAGGTCTGTGTTATATAAATTTCAAAGTAAAGAAAAAAAAAACTCTGTTTAATGACTAGTAGTATTTGATCAGTCCTGATTCTGTAAGTATGTCAAAAATTGAATCCAGGACAGTACTCTGTGGTCTCTCATAGGATCTTTCATAACGGTTTACCTTGACATCAGAGCTGTGGTTAGTTACCCAGTTATGATCTGCAAACCTGAAATCAAATTCCAGCTCAAACACCGGGTTTGAACTTCAGATGATAAAGCTGAATTCCTTAGTGACACTGCAAGCAACTAGCCTGACAGTCTCCATGACTGGTGTCGCTATGGGCCAAATTATACAAAATACTGACTTACTCTATTGATGACAAAGGTATCGAAATCAGTTCAGCTGCCCTGTAAACATTTTCTACCATGTGATTTAAGATGAAAAGATGAGGACTTGGTGTAGCTCGGTGGTAGAGCCCTGGTCTCGCATGCATTAGGACCTGGGTTCAACCCCATCACCACCACAAAACCAAAAAAAGGTTTCTATACAAATACCATGCCATTTTATGAAAGAAACTTGAGCATTCATGGGGTTTGCTATGCACACAGGCCCTCGAACCAATGCCCAGGGACACAGCGAATGCCTCACAACCAAAAGGTGCTAAGCAAAGCACATGAAAAGGTCAAGCAGCTGAGGGACACCATGGGACTGAAGCTCTACCTCTTGGTGATCTGGCTTGGCTCCTGCACATCTGGCTCCAGACCTCATTATCCAGCAGCCTCCGCAGCATCACATCTACCAGCTGCTCCATGATCTTCAAGACCACATACAGAATCAGAAACATGGAGGAGTCACGCTCCTTATTCTGTGTGGTGATCCGGATGGTGTCCGCCACAAAGACGGTGGCTGTCCTTTCCAATTTCTGGATATCAACCCAAGGTATTACAAGTTGAACTGAAAGAGAAAAGATGCAAAATCAGATCCCCCATAAAGTGGGAGCCAAACTTCAAGCATCATCAAATAACAATCCAACATTCTATTTGTTTCTTTTAAGCTAAAATGCAAAAGTCTCAAAGCCTGTGCACAGGAAGAGTACACAACTGCCTGACAGCTGCTGGTGAAACCCAACTCATGGGCCAAGGGTTTTCTTAAAGATTGAAGTGTCATCTCCCAGGTTGCTGGCTACTGTATACTTTCAAGGACCAACATTTTGCAATCCAATAGCATACATCTTCAAGAATATTTCAACACTCATGCAAAAGTTTCTGAATCACACAAAATCTACTTTCAAAAACAGCACTCACACATCAAGATAGAAGAAAAAGGAGTGTGCAAGAGGGTTATTGATTTCTCGTTCACAGAAGCGGGCTGAGCATCGAGTCTGTGTCACATGACTCTTATTATGCTTAGAAGACACTACAAGCAGATTCTATGAAATGCTAAGGTATTACAGTACAGTCAGGCACAGTGTATGTGCACCTCCAAGCTACCTGCAAGCCTGAGGCAGGTAGGTGTCTTGATCCCAGGGTTTTAGGTTCAGCCTGGGCAACAAAGCATGACTTTCACTTTAGAAAAAGAAAGCAGGTTCTGGGACATAGCTCAGTAGCAGAGCACTTGCCTAGCATGTGTGAAGCCCTGGGTTTGATTCCCAGCACTGGAAGAAAGAGAGCCAGGTGCTGTGGCACACACATTTAGTGCCAGTGACCCAGGAGGCTGGAGGATCCCTCCTTGCTAGGGAGGTAACTTAGCTAGTCCTTGTCTCAAAAAGCAAGGTTGGGATGGGGGGCAGGGCTCAACAGTTAAGTGCTCTGGCTTCAATCCTCAGTAATACTGCTACTAATAAAGATAATGTAAAATAGTGCAGGTGATACATTTTTAAACAAACATGCTAGTCCCAGATTTTTTTTTGGGGGGGTGTACCAGGGATTAAAGTCAGGGGCACTTGGCTACTAAGCCTCATCCCCAGCCTAATTTTCTATTTTATTTAGAGACAGGTCTCACTGAGTTGCTTAGTGCCTTGCCTTTGCTGAGGCTACCTTTCAACTTGCTATCCTTCTGTCTCAGTCTCCTGGGACGCTGGAATTACAGGCATGCGCCACTATACGCATCTGAGAATTAGTGTGGATACAATGATAGGCAGTAGGCTAATGCAGAAGAAACCCGGAGAAGATAAAATCATATCTGTTAGCCGATTCCTCATACAGATAACAAGTGGAAAAACATGATCAAATATTAGCAATAATTAATTTTTTCCAAATATCATCATCCTAACACAATTAGGTTTAGTGACAATCCTTAGTGTTCCAAATGAAATCATTTCCTTTTCACCTCAGAGAATGAATGTCATATTGTAACATTTCCTTCCACTTATTTAGCCATAGCATTTTCGATGACTTTAGAATTGTAAACAGCCTCATTTCTATGTCAGGCCTGGGACTACGCTTTTCCAGCTATGCCAGCTCTTCTGCCCACACTAGTTTCATCTACACTGCCTACTTGAGTTCATTAAGTGACTGCTCTGTGAAATGCCCTGCACTTAAGCAGCACAAATAGGAAAAACTAAACTACAAGCAAATAAGCAACACCACCTTGGCAGAAACCAGCCCAGAAACAGACATGGTGTACATTATAAGGGGACAAGGAAGGCACGGTGGACGTGACCAATCTGAACTGGGTATTGAAGGACAAACAGGAGTTTCTAAAGAAGCTAAGGAGAGAAGGAAAAGCATTTGGAAAAGTGTTCATTTGGGAAAGCATTTCAGAAAGAAGGATGGCCAAGGTTAGGCTGGGGCCCATTCCAAGCAAGGTCAGGAGATGACTGGGCACACAGGGCAGGATACTGAGGCATCAGAAGGGAGTCTGGTGAGACTGAAAGAGAAAACAGCATGTGCAGGAGGCTGGCCACAACAGTTATTCAGGAGGAGGCCTCCCACTGGCTGCACTTGGAGAATAAATGAAGAAAACCACACATATGTGTGCATCTCCCATGCCACCCAGCACGGGCTCTTGAAATGGCTTCTGAAAGTGCTTTCAATGGCAATGGCTTTTGAAACCTTGAACACACAACTGACACCTGTGGCCTTGCCTTTTCCTGTGGGAATGCCAGTACTGAGGACAGTGCCCACTGCTGGTGCGATGTCATAAATTATTTCTGGATTTGAAGTGGACCCAGGTAAAGTGTTCTGCATATACAACAGTCATGATGTTCAAGGACGGGTGTTTTAAAAGATGTCCTTCTGCATTAAGAAGCAGAAGTACATGCTACTCCTATAGAAATATTCACCCATCAGATATGATACTGTATCTTCAACATAATCTATGGTAGTAAAAGATTTTGAGTAGCTCTTTAAATAAGTTACACAGATATGCTCCTGAAGGTAGCAGAAAAATGAATTGTCTCCAGAAAACAAGCAAAAAAAAAAAAAATCAAGCTCCTTCGTTGTAGCATGTATACTTCAACTTAATTATCTGCACAAATCATTTGGAAACTAATCCAGTATCACCTGCTGTCATCTCAACCACCCCCTTAAATCTTTTGCTGTGGGATTTAACCTTTAATGGCTTCTCTAGGGAGCCATGCCAATCAACCCCAGGGTCAACTTTATCTTGAAAGACCAAATATTGCAGATGCTGGCACTGGGCTAACATGACTTCATTGACCAGGAGAAGGGGTAGAAGCAGAGGTGGTTGATGCTGATGTACAGACAGCCTTGGCGGGGCACCCAGTCCTTACAGCAGCAGCAAGAGCAGTAGGTGACCACCTTCTCTGCCTCGAGGAGGACGAACCTGGCCTCCAACATCACCACCGCTTCTCAGAACTTCCTGGGCTCCCCTTTCTGCTCAGCAAGCCTGTTGCTACTCTCTTAAGCAATCAGACCCTGACTCACAAGAGACAGGGCCTTCATCCAGGGAGCTGGGCAAAGGGAAGGAAGACAGCACAAGGGACAGGAAGCAGGAAGGACAGATGCACCCAGGCACTTAAGGAATCGCTGTTGTTTCCACGACAACCACTCCTGTCCACAACCCTGAAACAGCCACAGCCAGAGGGGGGAAAAAAAAAAGGCAGAGATCGATTAACCAACAAAGGTTGCAAAACACAAAGAAAAGTCTCTCAGTCACTTACTGACCATGAAGCTGTGGCTGAATCAGCTGACTTCTAAGGTTTTGAGAATTTTAATTCACAATTATTTCCCAAATCCTCCCTACCCTCATGCTACAGTTTGGATCTTCAATGCCTCCCCAAGGTCCATGTGTTAAAGGCCTGATTCCCAGCTAATGTATTGGGAGGTGAGGGAACTGCACAAGGTGGGGTCTGGTGGGAGGTCCTTGGATAACTGGGGACGTGCCCTTAAAGAGGACAGTGGGACCCCAGCCCCTTCCTCTCTGCTCCCTGGCTCGATGAGTTGAACACTTTTCCTCTGCCATAATGTGCTGTCCCATCACAGGCTCACAAGCAAGGGGGCCGATCAGTCACGGACTGGAGCCTCCAGAACTGGGAGCCAAACCAACCTTCCCTAAGTCAGTCATCTCAGGTATTTGTGACAGCGATGAAAAGTGAACCAACACAAGAGATACGAAACCCAGTGACTGGCTCTGGTGTGGGAACTCACATCAGCCCTGAAGAACTACGCAACTAGGACCTAAGAGTCTCTTTAAAACATGAACAAATGTCTTCATTAGGCTCAAAAAGGTCAGTACAAAGCCAACTGCAGGATCTGGAGAAGACTAATGCCGTGCACCACCACCGTCCACTCTATACTTGTTCAAGGTGGAAGGGAGGACCCTGGCCAAGCTTCTAGAGGGCAGAAGTACTCCTAAATCCCTGGGGAGTGCGGGAAACAGCAGAGGGCACAATCTGACACTGTAACTCTTTTGTCAACCACCACCAAGAAGGGACCTTTGTGATCTGTTTTGGTGACATAAGAGACTAGAATAAAAGCTATGGTCCATGTCTCAAGGGTGACAGTCTGTCGTTACCTGTCCTTTTCTTTTTCTTAACATTTTCATTTGTGTTTTATATGACTGTCTTATGAGAGCCTATGTTTCCTAAGATGAGGCTGTTTTCTCAGGGGTGTTACCAAATCCTCACTGTATAAGTCCTTTTAGAAATGAAACCTGGGCACTCACATTAAAATAATCTAATCATAATTACTATAAAATAAACCTCAGTGCTGGTGAAGTGTACTGTTTTCTTCATTATTTATCAGGCTCTAGAGCTGACTGGCATGGCCGAGAACAGGATTCAGAGGCTCCAAGCAGACATGATGGTGGCCATAGGGTCTCCCAACTGTCATGGCTGCATGTCTGGTCCCAGGAAGAGCTGAAGCAGAGGGATTTTTCAAGTTTTATGGAGCAGCCAAGGGCCCAGGAAAGGTCCAACTCTCACACCCTGTGGATCTGGCCCGAGGAGTGGGGAGAACAAAGGCCACAATGTGCTCTCGCTCCCCAGCACTGCCTCCTCAGCTTTCCTTTCTTCCTTCCTTCCTTTTTTTAGGGCATACTAGCTTTGAAGTGTCACAGATCAAAACTGTCACCCCCAAACATGCCACTTCAGCATAAGGATAACTGAGCCAAAGATAACTGAGAAACAAAAAAGACGGGGTACCAGAAAGACTGTCTGCCCTGCCCCATCTGCCTCGAGTCAGGAGGGACTCTTCATCTGCACAGGTGTGTCCCCCTCTGTCCTGGGAAGACACCTTTGACCTCTTGATCTCAGCAGCATGAGGGGCTCACACAGCCTCATGGAGAGAGCCCTACCCTGCCATTAGTTTCCCCCATGTTTACCTCCCCGACCCTGCACCACCCCAGAAGATGGACCCCTTTTCCTGTCACTTCAGTCCTCAGTCAACTGGTTGCTTTCCCTTAAGGTACTGTGCAAGGTCGATTCTAACCACCCTACCAGTTACACGGCTGAGTTTCTGCCACGTGTATACACTCTGAGTGCATTCAAATCAACCCTTTCTCTCTTGCTCATCTGCTGCATAGCGATGTCATTTCCAGGGCCTCAACTACAGAACCTAGGGAGAGGACACTTTTCCTTCTCCTACAGAAGGGTTTCAGGAAGCAACAAAGCAGAAATCAATTTCCTTCCTCCCAAGCAAGGGAAATACCTCGAGAAAAGAACCACTATAGTTCACGTTAGGCCAAGAGAGGCAGGTCAAGTGTCGCTGATGCTCAGTCCCATCTGATACAGGACACCGAGGCACAGTTCATCGGCAAGGATGAGGGGTGTCCCGAGAGCTGTGTGTGTCTTTTACCATAGCCCATGTCAGCTCTGACCCCACAGGTAAGAGGTCATGCCCTGGCTGCCAAGCACTGGATGGCCTCGGTCACCCCTGCTCTTCACTCATCCTGCTCACATCCCCTAGTCCCCAAATGCAAAAGACTGCTTCTCTTGCTTGCTCTAAAATCAAAAATTCACTTTGACACCCCTTACGAAAAGCTGGAAGTCTTCAGGTTTGTTTTCAGAAAAACAAAATCCATGGTCTGGGATATTCACAACATTTCTATTAGTGTGTTCTACTTATACACAGTAGTGGGGTTCACTCTGACATCATCGTACAGGCATGGAATAAAATGAGCTCCATTTCCCTCCCCTGGGCTGCCTACTTTAGTGGGCTCTCTACTATGTATTTGGTCTTTAATTAGTGCTTTATAGGTATGCATCAAAGATGGAATTCACTGTCATATATTCATGTATGTATACAGCACTATTTTGACAATTTCTTTCCACACTGGGGATCCTTTGAATAGAGGAAATGAACTGAGGGTGAGGAAGGAGGAACAGGAAGCGGGAGGAAAGATGGATGGCTTTGGGAAGGTTTTATCCCAAGGGAAGAAAACTGTACTGCAGGCTTATGTGTTCAAGTATGTAAGGAGAGTTCACTGTAGAACAAGGAAACATGTCCCTCCCCAACAGGATCTTAAAGCACCAATCACCATCATGTCCTTGCAAGGACACCAGTTATGTAACAATGTAACTGGCAGCAGGTATGGACAAACACCTCCCAAGATTCCTCTCCTGCCTTCTCACACCTTAACTGGCTGTAACTCCATTTAATTAACATCTGCAGAACAAACATCCACTATTGGGAACAGAGCACTAGATCCAATGTGGTGACAAATGTTACAGCTAAAGAGAAAATGAGTCAGGAATAACTAATTTGAGGAAGACAATAATATGTTGCTCTGCAAAAACAGAAATCTTAACATTATGGTATCCCACGAGAAAAAAAAAAAGGATGATTATATCTGTAAAAGATAACAGGAATTAGGCTTGAGGATGAAGCACCACCCTCTTTTTTTCCTAAATTTCAGGTGTATCTTTATGTGCCGCAAAGACTGACAGGTGACAAATTGAACTAATTTGCCTTTGCACATTAATCCAAAAAGTGTAATCGGACTGGTGAAGACTGTGGGTACGTGGCAGAGTTCAAAATGTCATGAAGAGTCACCCCAGATAGGGAGAAAGGTAGAGATCAAAGGGCCTACCTTCACCTTCCCCTTGACAAAGCTGGCCATGTCGTCTTTATAATCAAACACAGAGTATGGAGGAGATTCTGTCCTAGCCACTTCCAGTGCTGGTTGATTTCCTCTAATGTGGTACCTGGATCAGAATAGAGAGATAGTGAGAAACAAGAGTCATCATTTTGCTAACATTAAGTCACTGTGTTAATGTTCTGCAAACATCCCGTGCCAGGGTTCTCACACCCGAGCCACAGTTTGTCACTGAAAGCTGGCACTCTCCACTGGTGCCACAGTCTCTCCCGCCACTGCATTGGGACTTACAAACTTCAGTCCCATGGCCACTTAGGCCAGCTCACCAAGCAGGAAAACCTTGGAACTGTCCTGTGACCACCCTGCACACCTTGATCATGTGCAGAGCACCTACCACTCAAGTGTCAGAAGCATTTGCAATGGTACAGCTGTTCCAGCATGGAACACAGACCAAGTGGCAGATGATTCTCAAGAGTCTCACTTAGTGTCTCCTGGGAGAAGAGAGGCCCGTGGAGAAGTACCAAAGTCACGTTCAAAGGGGAAGAACCTCCTGGGAAGGTCCTCACAAGGAATGTTGTCACTGCAACAGGCACTGGTTGACCGACAAGCAACAGCCAGGAATTTCACAGGTTTACAAAGGGACACTTCATACCATTTACAGCAATATTGAGATTGCTATCAAAAAAACCTGTATTTAATACCTAATCCATTAAGTATCACAGCTTAGCCTAAGCTCCTATCAACATGTTCAGAGCACACCCATTACCCTGCAGTTGGGCAAAACCATCCAATACAAAGCCTATGTATTATAAAGTGTTGAAGAGCTCACATAATTTATTGCATACTATGCCGAAGTGAAAAGTCCAAGGTTTCTACGGCTATGCTTCCACATGACCGAGAAGTCCAAAAATTGTGAAGTCTGACCACGCAAAGTCAGGGGGCCATCTGGATATGTCACTTTCCTTTGCCTTACAAAACTTCAGCAAGGGGCCTCGGTCACCTTTTTTGCATGCTTCCCCACTATCTACCCACCATGCTTTACTGGGCACTGACTACATGCCCAATGCTGTCCTGGGCACAGGAGGGAAAGCAACCAGAGAGACACTGGAACTTTTACTTCCATGAGGGAGCCAGGAAAAAAGAAGTGACCTGAGCACCAGCAGGGAGTCAGCACAACGGATGTCTGAGCTCTAGCCTGAAGGACTGGGCATGCTCCTCTGTCTACAACCCCAAGCCACTCAGTCAATGCTCACAACTTCTCTCTCTGCCTAAAGTGAGGTACCTTTAGGAAGCCTGGAGAGACTTTGGTCCATGTGAAATTAAAATAGTAATAACAACTTGTCTCCCTTCCAACCTGTTATCCACAGATCTTTTGCCAAATAACACAGTTCACCCATGAAGTAGTTTAACTCTCTCTTCCACCTAGTTTAAAAGAAAAAAAGTGCTCTTAAAGGCCCCCCTCTACTTCCCTGTCCTGTCACACAGGACCCTGGAAAAGACAGGGATCATCCTCACAGGCCGCTCTTCCCATTCCTACTCTTGAGCTGGTTCCACCCAGGGTCTTTCCTACCCTTTTTGTTTGTACTTTATTGGACACTCACATTCCTGGGCAGGGATCCTTTCTCAATGCTCAGCACACAACCAAGTATGAGGGCGAGTCAACGACATGCAAGACACCCAAGTAATGCCTGCACAAGTACAAATATCTCAGTCAACAGCACAATCCTCACACCAGAACATACCCATGCCTCCCATCCTCACTCCCCACAAGAGAACCCTGAAAAGAACAATTCACTACTCAGGACCTTCTGAGGGCAGGACAATGGTAGAAAACAAGCCAGGCAAACCTGACCTGTGTCGACCCAAGGAAAACTTCCTCAGCACCCGGCAGCCCAGTGATGCAGTCTCCTGGCACAGACGTGCAACGTGGGGTGGAGACTGCCCAAGTCGGACACAGCCCTTGCACTTTGCCCCCGGCTATTACCACACACGCACACACCTGGGAAAACCCTGTTAATCAGACACCAAGACGGTAAAGGAAAGGACCACTTTATACCCCAAAACACGTGAGTGCCCTGAAACACACCCCTAAGAAGCCAGGCTCACTCACACTCATAGCTCAGTGTGCTTTTGATCACTAAGAAAGAGACAGACATGTGGAGGAGAGCCAGAGCTTCTGAAATCAGGTGAGGCTCCCCGGGCATTACCTGCAAGCACACCAACAAGCAAATGCTCCGCATGTTCACAACTCAGGGTCTGGAACAAGCCTCACCAGTGGCTATGGCCCAGTGAACATTGCATCCATCCAGGAACTCTCCACATGCTATGGGAGAGTACACCTGTGAGCCGGGAACTTGAAGCAGAACTTGAGAGGGAGCTACCTCGGTGTTGGAATCCAGCACTGCCTCCAGGGCACCCACCAGGCCACCTACAAGGCAAAAGAGAAGCAAACACACCTGTGAGCTCAGGGACATGCAGACCCGCAGCCAGTGTGCAGCTGCCACTCCCACATGTGCAGGCAGCATGGTCACTGGTGAGAGCCCAGGCACAGCTCCAAAACCCTGCAGAATCAGAGATCCATGGGGCCCAGAGCTCTAGCTTCCTCACACCCATTTCCCCAGCATCTGCTGTTGGAGTCAGGCTGCCCGATTGGAACCCCAGCTCTACCACTTTCAAGCTGTGTGGCCTTGGGAAAGTTACCTGATTTCTCTGTGCCCTGGTCTCTTTGGAAGATAAAGCAACCACGATATGCCTCCAAGGGTAATTATGGAAATTAAGTCATCATTCAAAGTACCTAGACTATTGCCAGGCCCTTCAAGCACCAGGTAAGTGTCGCCCGTTAGGATCCTCATCATATCCACATCTCACATGGAAGAATAATCCCTTTCTACTCCAGAAAGGTACCCTGAGAAATATGACAGCACATCCAAGACCCCACAGGACAGAAGGCACAGGTAGCAGGTGAAGGATTGGCATTCTGCTGTGATGAATGGCATCCTGAATCACTGGCAGGTGAACAAACCCAATCCCTCCTCCCTGGAGGAGCTGAAGCCCTACACCTTCCTTTGCCCATGCTCCTTCACTACTAGGCCCTGAGAGGGCCCTGAGTGACCTGAGGAGTTTATTTTGGTTTAAGACCCCAATGTTAAAGGAAGTTGAATCATTAAGGAGTATGTCACTGACCTGCCATGCCATCACCCCAGAGTGTGCAGCATGTTTCACACCAGCAGGGACATGTGCCAACACAACAGAGCACCCCACAATTCAGAAAGTTAACGCTGGGACATTCCTACCCTCTGCTCCTCAGATCCCGCCAGTTTCCAAGTGCCTCACAAGCCCATCCTAAGGGGAACAAACACGCTGTGACTCGGAAATGCATGGGATGTATCCACTTGCTCCTCCCGCCTTGGCAGCAGGGCACTCTGTCACTGGACGGCCATCATGATCCCAGGCTGACTGGGGCCTGCCCCACATCACAGAGGACTAGGGCACATCCCCAGGAAAAGATCCAAATTCAAAACTGTATATATGGGGACTTGGGCTGGGGATCAGTGGCACAGAACCTGTCTGGCATGTGGGAGGCACTGGGTTGCATCCTCAACACCCTATGAAAGGGAACAAATAAAGGTCTATTAACATCCAAAAAAATTATTTAAAAAAAATGCTTGTATGGTTTCTACTGATCACAGGTTGCTTTTGTACCACTGTAGAAACAAAGGCACTAATCCAGCCCACAGGAGTTGAGAACTGCTTGTCTTATGACTCTACCACATTGGACCTGTTCAGAATCACCCACTGCCTTGAGTCGTCACATCTCCCAACACACCTTTGACTTCGTGAGCTTGACGGCTTCAAAGATTACTGGCCAGTTCTTCAGCATCAAATCCCAGTTTTGGCTTAGCTGACGCTCATTAGATTCAGGTTAAAGTCTCTGGCCAGCCTCACAGAAGGAATGCTATGCATCACATCCTCTCAGGTGGACACAATTTCAACTTGTTCCACTCCTGGTGATGTTCACTTGGTCTCTTAAGTTAGTGGCTGCTTGGGCTCTGCACCATGAACTTATTCCTTTTTCTCTTGTAACTCACAAGCCTCCTAGAGACAAATAATGAAGTTATATAAATTTCCCATTCCTCAAACTTTCAATTTATTCACTTTTATCAGTATGGTCTCATCTTTTCTGCTTTTCTTCAAAGAGTAAGAATTCATTACTATATTTACTCGGATGATTTAATTGTCCCAGGTTTGGCAGGTAGGAATCCCTTCAAGCTGGGTTCTGTGTCCTTTGGACATGTAATCATGGTTTTTCATAGTGTCTGCCACAATAAAATATTCCAACATTGTCTCGTACTTTCCCTGCACCAGCCCAGAAATGGGACATTTTTCCCAGAAATTCTATTTCTTTTCAAGAGGATTGCTACACAAAAGCCACCTGGCATTCTACTGGCTTGGGAGGCTGAGGCAGGAGGATTGTGAATTCAATGACTGCCTCAGCAACTTAGCACAACCGTGGCTCAAAATAAAAAAATAAAAAGGGCTGGGGATGTGGATCAGTGGGTATGTGGCCCTAGGTTCCATCCCTGCTATAAAATAAAAATAAAAAGCTGGTATCTGGAAGCTCATTGGTAACCGGGTCTGTGTGTATACGTAGGACTCATGTATTTGCACACAGGCATACACATCTCTAATGCAATGTGTGTATGTATACATAGTCCACATACAGAGAAACTGAGTTCACACTGATGCCTCCTGCGATCCACTCCCCATGTTCATTCTTACTTCTTTCCTTGTTCACAGCTCTCTTCTCCAACAGAGAAGCCCAGCCTCCACCACCCTTGATAGACTTACTTGCACATCAACCATCTCTTGCTCCCAACCTCCACACCCAAGACACACCCTGCTCACCCTGTGCAACCTCTTCCTAGATGACCGGCACCTACACCACTCTTACCTGCCCTATGGGATGACTTTCCCCAGCAGAAGGAAGGACATGTGTGGTTTTACAGCAATTATTCTTTGGCTAGTCCCCTGACCCTTTAAGGGTTTGTTATTTGGTGTCAGACGACGGAACAGGGACAGGAAGGCTGTCCTGTCTGCTAGATGGAGAGCTGACACTTAATACAGATCCCACAGGCAGCTTAGCAGAGCTCAGTGGAAGAAAACAGCAGGCTGGAGTAAGGGCACTTAAGGCTGTGTTTTCAAAAGACCGGTGAAATGCCACGTTTGTCTAGCAACTATAAAAAATCCTGGTGGAGACACTGAGGAAGACTAGAAAGGAGTCCATCCCAGGAGGCGCTTCTCAGACGTCTCTGACAGAACCCATGCAGACGTTGTAACAGCAGCCTGGGGGACTCTAGGTGACATGGAATGAAGAGAACAGGGAGGGTGTGCAGCACCTAGACAGCCACAGAGGGGTGCTGAGTTTTGAGGCAGAGTGGGAATTTCTCTCACGTGCTTCTGGAAAGGTCTGGAGGTCTGTGTCAACCCGGAACCTTCAACTGGTGGGCAGGTGGGCAGAGCAGCAATCAAAAAGCCACAAGGGGACTTCCAGCTTCAGTTCCAGCATACAAAGAGCTTGGGAAGCACCCCTCCCATAAATACAAGCAGAGGCCAAGCAGACTGCAAATCACAGGCTTTTCTTGGACTCATCGGAGAACTGAGGTCACGGGTCAAAACATAACCCCCAAAGCTAAAGCGGCACAGGTAATCCGTGGGACACAGCTGGGACCTGCTCCCCCAGTGCTGAGGTCATAAACTGCAGGACACTTGAGTCCTGAGTCTCACTGTGCGAGGGCCTGACTGAAAGAGAATAAGAAAGCCCTGGTGCTGCGATCTTAAGGGACCCCAAGGCAGCACAGGTGTTCTCACCAGAACCCCACCAGTTCCCACTGAAAGACCCCAGGGACACCTGCCCAGCTCTCTGGACAAGGGAAGAATAAGGCCATGAGGCATCCTCAGGGCCTCACCCCAGCTGGGGAAAGTCCTTCTCTGGCTCCTGTGCCCCCTCTGGCTTTCCTGTCCCCACAGGGGTGGGAGGAAGTGGCTAGAAAACTCTTGGGAATGTCACAGGCCAGGGTCACACGTCCACTGATGACTGAGATTGATTGATGAATCTAGGACCCTCCCCCTTGCCAACAGCAAAAACTCCAGGATAAATGAGAGCACATGACAGCTCAAAGAGCAGGGAGACTGGGAAGTTCTTAACCCAGGGACAGAGGGAAGACCCAACCAGGGACATGGAGGAATGTGAGGCCTCTGGTACCTTCAGCTACAGGAAACTGCAAAGAACCAAGTCCCAGCAGAGTAGCAAAACACACACGGAAGATGATTTCCTCACTTGTTAGTATTTATTTATATATATGTATAAATAATAAGTTGCTTATATACCATAATAAGTTTTCTCTCTCTATATATATATATAAAAACATGCCAGTAGGCAAGAAAATACACATGATTAAAAGATAGGACTGGGGAGATAGCTCAGTCGGTAGAGTGCTTGCCTTATAAGCACAAGGCCATGGGTTTGATCCCCAGAAACCAAAAAGAAAAAGAAAAGATAAAGCATGCATCAAAATGACACACAGATATGACAGATCTTGGTACTTTGAGAGAACTTTTAAAATAAGTGTGATTTATAGGTGAAGGGCTCTAAAGAAAAGGTATAGAGTATGGAAGACTAGGTCATGAAAGCAGACAGATGGAAACTCTAAGAAATGAAAAACAAAATAAATAGAAAAAAACAAAAATGAAGATTGCCCTTCATGGCTCATCAGTAGATGTGACAGTCAAGAAAACAATCAGTGAACTTGAAGACAGATCAACAGAAACCCCCCCACACACTGAAAAGCCAAGAGTGAGACAGAGATATAGGAAGTATACAATATCTGACTGCTGGGGATAATTCCCAAAGATAGAAGGACCCCAAACTGGAAAAACAGAAGAAGAGGAAAGCAATCATGTGAAGCAATAATGACCAAGAATTTTCCAAAATTAATGACACACCCCAGATCACAGATCCAAGAAGTACAGAGAATACCACGCAGAAAATTATTAAAAAAAAACAAAGGAAAAATATTTACAAATCTACACTGAGGTATATCATATTCAAATTGCAGAAACAAAAAGAAAATCTTTAAAGAAGAGGGGTGTGAAGCAGACAGCCTAGGAAGAACACGGTAATTATAGCAGACTACTCCAAACATGTGATCAAGGGAGTTGAAATAAGGTGTTGAAAGAAATGAATCACAAACCAATAAATCTAAATGAAGTGAGGATTTGTTTTGGGGGGGATACTTGGTATTGAATCTAGGGGTGCTCTACCACTGAACCACATCCCCAGTTGTTTTATTGTTTATTTAGAGATAGGGATTCAAAAATTGCTGAGGCTGACCTCAAAGATGTGATCCTCCTGCCTCCTTCTACCAAATTGTTAGGATTACCAGCAAGGACCACCATGCCAGGCTGTGTCCAGTGAAATTATCCTTCAAAATTGAAAATGAAAGACTTTCTTGAAAAAGAACAGGAAATCCATTTCCAGCAGACCTAACCATCAAATTCTTCAGAGAGAAAGAAAACACATAGGTCAGTAGTGCTAAGCTACGTAAAGAGAAGAAGTGTGTATCAGGAAATGAATGAGGGTAGATTCAAATTTCTTATTTTTCCTATCCCTAAGCAATTTAAAAGAAATGTTTGAAGGGTTAACAAAAAGTTTATTGAGTGATTACACTATGTAAATAAGTGAAATGGATGACAATGTCAGAAAAGATGAGACAGGATCTGGGAATACTAGTATTTCTGCATCTAGGCCAAGCATGGTGGTGCACATCTACAATCCCAGTGGCTCAGGAGGCTGAGGCAGGAGGATCACAAGTTTAAGGCCAGCCTCAGCAACTCTGAGACCTTGTCTCAAAATAGAGCTACAAATGGACTTGGGATATTGCACAGTGCTTAAGCGTCCCTGGGTTCAATCCCAAATACACGAAAAAAAAATCTACATTTCATGTGAAACAGCATAATATTTGTAGACACAGACTAATCTGGAAATTATGTTCCAAACCAGAAATATATACTACAAATTCTTTTCAACCTACTGTTGGCAAGCTAACAGATAAATGGCATCACCAAGCATTCAACTGCTAAAGAAGTCAGGAAAAGTGGTTCAAAAGAAAAAGAACAGAACAAGGAATAGAAAACAGTTACCAACCTGGTAGAGATTCATCTAACAATGCCAACAATCACTTTACATGTGAATGGCCTAAATACACCAACCAAAAACACCCAGGGATTTTCAGAATGGATTTAAGAAAAAAAAAAAGAAGGAAGAAAAGAAAACCAAGCCCACAAGAAACCCATGTCACAGTCACACAAAGGAAAAGGAAAGGGGTGGGGCTAGGGATGTAGCTCAGTGGCAGAGTGCTTGCCTAGTATGCCCAACTCCCTGACTTCAATTGTTCACACCACAAGAAATTCCACCAGCAAACAGGATCCACCAACATATAAAAGAAATTATACCTCATGACCAAGTGGGACTTGCTCCAAGTATGTAACAATGGTCCAGCATTCGAAAATTCATCAATATAGAAGTAGGGGGAGGAATCACAAACTTATTCCAATTGATACAAAAAGCATTTGACAAAAATGGAACACCCACCCATTCATGATTAAAAGAAAAAAACATAGCAAATGAGGAATTAAGAACTTGTCTAACTTGATAATATCATTTACCTTCTCGCCCCCAAACCCTACAATTAACATCACACTTACAGAGAAACTCAACACTTTCCTGATAACCAGGAACAAGGTAAAGACAACTTCTCCTATCATTCCTTTTCAACATCACACTGAAAGATCCAGCTAATATGCTAAGATGAAAAGAGGAAACAGAAGGTATACAGAGAGAGAAGAGAAATAAAACTGTTCAAAGATGACATGCTTTCCTTTAAAAAATAAAGAAAAGAATCAAGGAAAACTTAAGGAACTGAGAAGCACAGCAGAGCTGCAGGGAAGAAGAATAACACGACAACTGCTTTCCAACACTCCAGCAAAGGCCGGCTGTAACTTGGGCGGGGTGGGGGGGGGACGCGGAGTAGACACCATTGACAAGCCAGAGAAATGCAGAAGAAAGGAAACAAACCCGAGGCAAGGCCATCCTCTGACCGGGTGTCTCCCAAGAAATCCCCACCTGCGACTCACCCTGGGCTGGGAGCTGCGAGTCGGCCACCCCGCCCCCCCAAGCCCCTTACCGCTGAGGCCGCCGCGCCCCTCGCCTTACCCGCCACGCTGCTCTAGGATGAAGGAGCCGCTGCTCCTCTTGGTCACCCAGAGCTTCAGGGCGTCCTTCAGCAGCACCTCGTCGGGCTTCTTTCCCTTTCTTCTGGTGCCCCTGTTCACGGAGCCGGGGCCAGGGCCTCACGTGGCCCAGCTCGCTCTGGAGGAAGCGGCGGCAGCGGCTGCACGGAAACGCAGGCCCGTGGGTGCCCAGCGCTCGCACTTCCGCAAGCGCAGCAGGAGGAGCGCTCCCGGCGAACCCCGCGCAGCCACGCGCCGGCCCCGCCCCGCGCACCCCGCGCAGCCCGCCCAGCCCTCCAGGCAGCGTCCGCCGCACCCCGAGCCCCTCTCAGCCCAGCAGGCTGCAGAGGCGCCTCC
Source organism: Sciurus carolinensis (assembly GCF_902686445.1). Taxonomy (NCBI): domain Eukaryota; kingdom Metazoa; phylum Chordata; class Mammalia; order Rodentia; family Sciuridae; genus Sciurus; species Sciurus carolinensis. The sequence goes on from NW_025920155.1 coordinate 551,592, forward strand.
CGGGTTTCTGGGTCCCAACCCCCGGCTTGGAGCGATGGGCCAAGCGGTCTGTGAGATCCCAGGCCCGACCCACCCCCGCCACCCCCTTACCGCTGAGGTGGCCAATCCCCTCGCTGTGCCCGCGGCGCTGCTGTGGCATCTAGTAGCTGCTGCTCCTCTGGGCCACCCAGAGCTTCAGGGTTCTTCACCAGCACCTCCTTGGGCTTGAGCCACATCCCGGGTGATCCGGCTACACTGTGGGGGGCCGCTTCACATTGCCCGGCCACCAGCAGCACCTGGCCCAGTTCGCTGGGCAGTAGGCAGCAGCAGCAGCGGTAGCGCGGGTATGGCACATTCGCAGGTGCCCAGCTCTGGCAGTTCCAGGAGCCGCCCGCCGCCCCGCCCCCGTCCCGCCCATCCTCGCGGCGGCCCCGCCCCGATCGCCCCCACCCCGCCGATTCCCGCTGCGCCGTGGGGGGGCGGGTTTCTGCATCCCAGAGGCCGGACTCAAGGTTCCCAAGTGGAGGAAGGAGGTCTGATCCGGGTGACAGGTCCCCTCCTTCCCGTCCTCGCACAGATAGCGGGGAGCGCCTGGGCAGTGGGGCCTGGCTCCAACCCCCGGTGGCAGCTCCTGGGAAAGAGCTCAGGGTGGCGGGAGCCGCCCCACACGCCTCATTCCAAGAGTTGGAGGAAGGACCTGGGGAAGAGATGTCTTGCTCTCCAACTGCGGGTTGACCAGCCCAGAGCCCTTTATCTCCGGAAGTACAGAAGGCACTAATGCAAACCAGTAAAGCAAGTGTGTTTGGGTTTTAAAGAACATTTTGTAGATGTCCCAAAAATAGCATGAAAAATAAAAACAGTTATGTTCAGACTTGTTAGCACACTTTCTTAAAGATTTATTTTAATTCACACATACTTTTCCATATTTATGGGGCATTGACATCCTTGTCTTGTTCAAATTTTTAGAGGGATGCTTCAAATTTTCTCCATTTAGAATTATGTTGAGAATATCATGCTAAGTGAAATAATCCAAACCCCAAAACCCAAAGGCTGAAAGTTTTCTCTGATATGTGGAAAGTAATTAATTCACAGTAATAGTGGGGATAGGGAAGAATAGAGTTAATTTATATTAGGTAGAGGGAAGTGAAGGGAAGAGAAGGGGGATGGGTGCAGAAATGATAGTAGAGTGAAAGAGACATTATTACCTCATGTACACGTATGACTGTATGACCAATGTGAACCTGCATTATGTGTAACCAGAAAAATGAGAGATTGCACTGTTTATGTATGATCTATCAAAACATATATATGCATTCTACTGTCATGTACAACTAATTAGAGCAAATAATGTTAAAAAATTAAATAGAAATATGTTGGCCTTGGGTTTAGCATATATGGCTTTTATGATTTTGAGGTATGTTCTTGGTATCTAGTTTTTCTAGTGTTTTGAACATGAAGAGGTACTGTATTTTGTCAAATGCTTTTTCTGCTTCTATTCAGATAATCATATGATACTTGTTTTCAAGTCTACCGATATGATGAATTACATTTATTGATTTCCATATCTTGAACTATCCCTGCACCCCTGGGATGAACCCCACTTGATCTTGGTGCATAATCTTTTTAATATGTTTTTGTATGGGAGTTGCCAGAATTTTATTGAGAATTTTTGCATCTACGGTCATCAGGGATATTGGTCTAAAGTTTTCTTTCCTTGATGTGTCTTTGTTTGGTTTTGGTATCAGGGTGATATTAGTCTCATAGTATGAGTTTGGAAGGGTTCCCTCCTTTTCTATTTCATGGAATAATTTGAGGAGTATTGGTGATAATTCTTCTTTGAAGGTTCTGTTGAACTTCGCTGAGAATTCATCTAGTCCTGGACTTTTCTTAATTAGTAAATTTTAATAGCATTTTCTATTTCATTACTTGAAATTGTTCTATTTAAATTGTGTATGACCTCCTCATTTAGTTTAGGTAGAACATATGTCTCTAGAAATTTGTCAATGTCTTCAAAATTTTCTATTTTATTAGAGTACAAATTTTCATAATATTTTCTAATTATCTTCTGCATTTTATTTATGTCCACTGTGATACTTCCTTTTTTAAATCAATTATTTTAGTAATTTGGGTTTTCTTTCTTCTTCTATTTTTTAATGTGGCAGTGTCAGCAGTAGCAGCAGCAGTGTAGGTGGCAACCACGCATCCAAGGCAGCATGGAGAGCAGTAGACCCTCAGAGGATGGTGTCTGAGACAACAGCAGCAGCAGCACCTGGAGAAAAGGCCTCCGAGCACCTGCGGCAGTGGTGTCAGTGGCAGCTGTGTCCCAAGAGAAAACCTCTGGCTGATGGTAGTGGTGCACATGGGAGAGGCAACAGTGGAAAAGACCTCCCTGGCATCCATGGCAGCATGAGCAGCAGTGGCACCCAGAGACTACACTCTGGGCATCTGCAGCAGTGGCCTCCTCAGAAATGTTTTGAGTACCCAGTCTACCTCATGTTCTGCAATTATCTAGTCTGTACTTACATGTTAAAAGGAGGAACACGGGGTTTTTCTTAGCTTCTGTTCTTTCAGTAAACACAGTGATCAAAGAAATAAGGAGGTCTCCCTTCTACTAGCTTGATACTCTGCATGCAGGAATCAGAAAGACTATCACTGATTGGAAGGTCTTGCTGCTTGGTGTCTTGTTTTTGCAATATTTTTGGAAAAGTGTTGACTCTGGAGTGCCCTCCTGACAATGTGGCCCTCAAGACTATCCACATCATCTTGGTTTAGTCACATAAACATAGCCCAGTCAAACCAGATGGATGGTGCTCTGTGGTAGAAAGAGGCCAGGCCCTGGAATCTGGGAGATGGGATGAATCCCATGCCTTCCAGACACTTGCAAAGGAAAAGCTAGCCTCCTCCTCACATGTAGAAGTGGGTAATGGCAGGATTAATGAACAGCATGGGCCTTGGAATCTGGCAGACACTGCTGGACTTCATGGACAATGTCCTTTTCCAGTTCTGTGAATATGTGTGCAGATCTAATGAGAATTCAATGCACATACACACATATATACAGATATATCCAATGAAGAAAGTCATCCCAGCTACCCAGACTTGACCACCAAATGATAGCCTGTGATGAAGTCCAACGAAGGGGTAGACTATGTAAACAAAAGTTGTCACTTTGCAGTTGCTAAAAGTACTTAATGGAAGTTTCTCCTATACCAATATTTAGCAGCAAATATGTGCTTTTCTTGGTGAAAATACCAAAGACTAGATGATAGGATGGCCAATTAGTCTTCTTTATTTTCTTTTAATTCTGTGGTAAATGCATTAAACTCATTTAAAAGGTGAGCAAGTGAGAATGTGGACACCCCTTCTCCCCACAAAGAGAGCACTACTATCACTGTGTGAGCACACAGCCTGCCTGAGATGTGCAGGTGTACGTGTGTGTGCACAGGCAACAGGACATCAGAACACCTTCCAAATGGAGGCATGTATCATCATGGTAACTATTAATACCAAGGGCCAGGTGATCTGCCTCACTTTCCTATGTACAGGTGTCCAGGAAATGACTGTGTGCTGTCCCAGGGATGCTGGTTCCCCACCCAGTCCAGGATCAGAGAGGAGGGAGAGAGGAGACTGATAATCTTTATGTGGAGAGAGGCACCACTGTACAGAGCCACCCCACTTCCGCTTCTTTGGGAGAGGAAGGAGGGGCCCCAGCTCCCACCCCATGCTGGCAGGGAGGTGTTTTCAGGGGTATCATTCAGAAAGTTTGGAGTGCACCCTGGAGTCAGGAAAGGGCCTTAAAGGACTGAACCTGACCCTGCAGTTACTCTCACTGGCCACCCTGTGCCTTCTGCACCAGGATGCCAAGCTGCAGAGGGACTGGTCTGTGCTGGCAGAGTTTCTTGGGGTCAGGAATGCAACAGTTTCTCCTGTGGGCCAAATGTGGCCCATCTCAGGTTCTAACACTGCCATCTGCAGAGGCCATGGGAACTGCACCAGATGCCAAGGGCTCAGAGCAAAGTACATCTCTCAGTAGGGCCAAAAATTCAAGCCTCCATTTTAACCATCTGCTAGACCCAGCGTCCCCAAAGCCAGCTACCTAACCATGACTCAGTACTGTTTCCTTACCTCTCTCCATCCAACCCTGGGGACAGCTGTGAGTGAGTGGGGGGGGGCAGCAGTGAGTGAGTTGGGGGGAGGCCCACACTACCCTCTGCAGTCTTCCAACCCAAGCAACCCAGGTGGGCAGGTTGCCTGCTACTCTGGCAGTAATGGGAAAGACCCAGCACTGAACACATTCAACTTGATGGAAAGAGGAATTTAAGGAGTCTCATAATTTCTTTGATCAAAAAAAAGATCTTGGGCTTGGGTTTTTCTTCTGCTCCAGGAAGTCATATTGCTCTCAGGCGTGGAGGGAGAAAGGAAGGTGCCTTGGCCTCTTCCTGGTGTCAGGCTTTTGCTCAATTGAAGAGTGAACCACCTGCTGGTTCTCCCTCCTCAGGAAGAAAACCTTCACCCCAGTCACCAACCTGAGCCATTGGATGCCCATGTGGGAAAATTCTTCTGAGTGAACTCCTAGTCTCTGAGCAGCACTGGTGAGGTGTGCAACCCACCTAGCCAAGAATGGAGTTCAGCATCCTCCTGGACCTCTGAGTGGCCTGCAGAATGCTGGATGACACAAGAGAGCCCACCACACCAAGTCTTCAGCAGCTTCCAGCTCTAGTGGGAGCCAAATGTAGAAAGTGGCCATAAGCCAGGAGCTGCTAAGTGTCCTACGCAGAGGGGCCATGAAGCAAGGACAGTATCACATGCTTAAGGAGGCCCTTCCTGTCTTCTCAGAGAGAGTGACACTTGAGAGGAGTCAAGGAATGACTAAGGATTGGGGTGGGTGTGAGTGACAGAGGAAGAGATCAAGGAGGAGGAAATAGTAAAAGAGAAACAGAGGTGACCTTAAGGTAAAACCAGACATTGTCTGATCAATCTGAAAGCCAGCACCCCAGCTGGTCCTCAACTGCAAGAGTCCCCAGGGACCATCCACACCCAGTGCAGCAGCATGGTATCCACACCATGGTCATCTTTTAGATTGTACTTGTGCCACTATGTAAGAGTAGCTAGCCCTGTCCAAACCAGTGACCCTCCTCTCCACAGAAACACGTGTGCCCATGCTTTTCTCCAGATGGAGCCCCCACTCCATCAGACCTGGCCCATCATGTGGAACCCTGACTGGACACGTGGGACTGATGCCTCCCTCTAAGGCCAGCCTTCTTCTCTAGAGAAGGCCCAAATGCCTCTGTCCATCATGAGCTTTCTCTTTTCTGTAAACCTCCCATGCTGGTAGGTGTGCAACCTAAGTTTGGAGCCCTGAGGACCATGCAGCCTGCTCATCTTTGCCCCTGGATGGATGGCCAGGTGTGGAGTCAGGGTCCATCTCTGGCCCTCACAAAGCCTAGCATGGGGTCCAGTCTGTGGCAGAGCCCAGCACAGGTGGTGTGGGGCATAAAGACCCTGGAGGGCCTCCTTGAGCTCAATGCCAATGCCTCAGAGACTTTCCGCAACACAAACACCCAGGCTAACCTATATCACCTACCAGAACAGCCCAGCAGATCTCTGGAAAACCAGAATGTGCCCTTTAAGCAAGCAGTGAACACTCTTCCTGTGAGGTGCCCAGAGAGAGGGTGGATTTTTACACAAAGGCTTAATTTTGGGGGGAACAGATTTGCTTGGGGTCAGGTTTCTGGAGCATTAGAGGACACTGTACCCTTGGAGTCTGATCCCAAACCCATGGCACATGGTTTTTCTTTCCCCAACTTGGCTGGGGACTATATGCAGGCTCCTGATGGCCTCACTTCACTTCACCATGGGGCATGTGTGTAAGGAAATCAATAAACATTCATCACACCAATAGACTTAAAGACAAGAATCATATGATCATCTCAATAGTTGCAGAGAAAGCACTTGACAAAATATGACACCTCTTCATGCTCAAAACACTAGAAAAACTAGGGATAGTAGAAACATACCTCAACATTGTAAAAGCTATCTATTAGCCCAAGGTCAACATCATTCTAAATGCAGAAAAACTGAAAGCATTTTCTCTAAAAACTGGAACAAGACAGGGATGCCTATTTCTCTACTTGTAGTCAACATCATCCTTGAAACTCTCCTCAGAGCAATGAGATGAAAGAAATTAAAGGGATACAAAAAGGAAAAGAAAAGCTCAAACATCACTATTTGCTGTTAACATGATTCTATATTTAGAAGATCCAAAAAGAAAAATCCCACCAGAAAACATCTAGAATTTATAAATGAATTTAGCAAAGGAGCAGGATATAAAATCAATAACCATAAATCAAATGCATTTCTATATACAGGGATAAATCCATTGAAAGAGAAATTAGGAGAACTACCCCATTCACAATAGCCTCAAAAAATACTTGGGAACCAATCTAACAAAAGAGGTGAAAGTTTTCTACAATGTAAACTACAGAACACTAAAGAAAGAAAGAAAGTCTTAGAAGATGGAAAGATCACCCGTGATCTTGGATAGGCAGAATTAATATTGTCAAAATGGCTATACAACCAAAAGTGTTGTACATATTCAATGCAGTTTCTAGGAAATTCCCAATGATATTCTTCACAGAAATAGAAAGAGCAATCATGAAATTTATTTGTAAAACAAGAGACACAGAATAGCCAAAACAATCCTTAGCAAGAAGAATGCAGTGGAAGGCATCACAATACCATACGTTAAAATATATTATAGAGCAATAGTAACAACAGCATGGTATTGGCACCAAAATAGACATGTACACCAATGGTACAAAATTGAAGACAGAGACAAACCCACATAAATATGGTTATCTTGTACTACACAAAGGTACCAAATATATACATTAGAGAAAAGATAACCTATTCAACAAATGGTGCTGGGAAAACTGAAAACACATGTGCAGGAAAATGAAATTAAACACCTATCTCTCACCCTACACAAGAGTCAACTCAAAGTGGATCAAAGACTTAGGCACTAGAACAGAGACCCTGCACCTAATAGAAGAAAAAATTTACATTGACAGGAATTTACATTGATAGGCCCAAATCTTCATCATGTTGTCTTAGGACCTGACTTCCTTAACAAAACTCCTGAAGTGAAAGAAGTAAAATTAAGAGTCAATAAATGTGATAGATTCAAACTTAAAGACTTCTTCTCAGCCAAGGAAAAATCAGTAATGTTAAGAGAGAGCCTACAGAATTGGAGAAAATCTTTACCCCACACATACCTCAGAAGCAGCACTAATCTCCAGGATATATAAAGAAGACAAAAATCTTAACAACAAAAAACCAAATAACCCAACCAAGAAATGGGCTAAGAAACTGAAGAGACACTTCACAGAAGAAGTACAATCAATCAACACATATATGAAAAAATGTTCAACACCTCTAGCAATTAGAGAAGTGCAAATCAAAACTATTTAAGATTTCATCTCACTCCAGTCTGAATGACAATTATTAAGAATATAAGGAATAATAACTTGGTGAGAATGTGGGGAAAAAGGTACACTCATACAATGCTGGTGGGACTGCAGATTGGTGCAACCATTATGGAAAGCACTATGGAGATTCCTCAGAAAACTTGGAATGAAACCTCCATTTGAGCCACCTATCCCACTCCTCTGTTTATACCCAAAGGAATTAAAATTAGTATACTACAGTGATGCTGCCAAATCCATGTTTATAGCATCTCAATTCACAATACCTAAATTATGGGCAACCAACCTAGATGCCGTTCAACACATAAATGGATAAAGAAAATGTGGTATATATACACAGTGGAATATTACTCAGCCATAAAGAAGAATGAAATTATGGCATTTGAAGGTAAATGGATGGAACTAGAGAATATCATGCTAAGCTAAATAAGCCAATCACTAAAAAACAAAGGCTTAATGTTTATGATAAGTGGATGCTGATTCATAGTCTGGCACTATGGGATGATGGATAAAACAAAGACAGCAATGTGCTCATTGTGGAGAATACTGAGAAACAGGTACTGAATATTCATTCATTCATTCCTCAAATATTTGCTAAGTTCCTTCAAAGTGGGGTCAAAGTCATAACCTGACACCATCTCTACCTTTCTGCAGCAGGTACAGAATGTATAGAAAAGTGTTTCATTTATGGGTATTGATTATATATCCTGATACTTTGCTGAATTCACTTATTAGTTCTAGAAGATTTGGGGTGGAATTTTTTAGATCTTCCAAATATAGAATCATATCATTGGCAAATAGTGATAGTTTGATACTGTTTCCTTCTGGAATATTTTTAGTTTTCTCAAATGTCAGCTATGGACTATTATGAGTTAATTTTCATGGGTGGTTCATTTTGTGTCTACATGCATTTCACTCCATAGTTTGCAAACACTTGTTGCACCCTCTCCTTTTTGAAAAGTATCATGGATAATTGGTTTAATTTGAACTTGAATGCTACTTGTGTAGCAGTCTCTCACTAGAAAATTGTGTACTTAACAAAGATAAAATAGTATTGTTACAACTGTGGGCAAGGATATTATAGCAAGATTATTTTCCTCCTCTCTTTCTATTGGCAAGCAAAAAATTTATATGACAAGTCTTTAAAATATTTACATCCCTAGTGTGCTGCTATTGATGGCTCCTGCTGCTATCCTGACATCCATGTGGTTCTGCCATCTACAGGAGCTTCTGCCCCTCTGCTGAAGAGACCAGGCTTCCATGATGAAACACTATTCACACTGATCCTTACTGGGCTTCTTCATTTAACAGTGACTTGATTTGTTACATGGGGCCAAGTGTTTGTTAAATTTCAAAGAGGGTAAATTCAAACATTTTTTTGTGCAAATACTTCATAAATTATGAATCAAAAGTCATAAAAATGACCTATATGAATGTATTTATTAGAATATTTGTTTTATTTTATTTTATTTTATTTTTTGTGCAAGAACAGTCTCTTTATTGAATGGTGCTGGGAATCCTGGAGAACTTCTCTCTCTCTCTCTCTCTCTCTCTGTGTGTGTATATATATATACATATATATATATATATATATATATATATATATATGTAGAAGAGTGAAACTAGGGTGCTGAAGAAATAGTTCGTTTTGTAGAGTGCTCGCCTAGCATGCGCAAGGGTCGCAGTTGGAATCCCCTGTGCCTCAGGAGGGGAAAAAATGGGCTGGGGATATAGCTCAGTTGGTAGAGTGCTTGCCTCACATGCACAAGGCCCTGAGTTCAATCCCCAGCACCAAAAAAAAAATGAAACTAGATCCCCATCTCTCATTAGTTATGAAAACTCAAAATAGATCAAAGACCTGAATGTAAGATATCAACTATGAAGCTACTGGAAAAAAAAAACATAACAGAAATACTTCCTGACATTGGTCTGGGCAAGGTTTCTTTGGATTAAACCTCAATAACAATAGGGAACAAAGGAAAAAATATACAATGGGAATTACATCAAACTTAAGAGTAAAGGAATCAATCAACAATGAAGAGATAATATACAAAACAGGAGGAAATATTTCAGACTTGTTGGGTTAAACAAAATAATAAGTGTGCCTAGGAAATGCTGCAGTCAGGTAAGAAGGTCTCTAAAGTATGTAATAATGAAAGAAATGGTGAGGGGAATTTGGTCATTATTCTTAAATTAATTTTGAAACTGGGCATGGTGACACATACCGATAATTTCTGCTATTCAGTAGGCTGAGGCACAAGGATCTAAAGTTGAAGACTAGCCCAGGCAACTTAGGGAGATCCTGTTTTAAAATGAAATTTTAAAGGAAGAACTGCTATGTTGCTTGGGGTAGAGTGTTTGCCTTGCATGTGCAAAGTCCTGGATTCAATTCCCAGTCACACACACACACACACACACACACACACACACACACACACACCATGACTGATAGAAATTCATTTTGGTATAAAATTTCAATGGAGCAATAAAATCATGTATAAAGATTTAGTATATAATATACATGCAAGTCATTCTTAATGGTATTTGTGAGTTAGTTTTTCAATTTTATATTTTATGATTTGTCTAAAGATTTCCTACTGAAGTATTGGTTTACATGATAATCAGCAGAATATCTACCAATGTGGAAACTATTCAATTTAGTTTTATTAGTCCTTTAAAAGCATACAATATTTCTATTTTAATTTAATGTCTTCAAAATATGCAGACAGTTCCTTATTCTATCGATTTTTTTAAACTAACAAACTATTTTAGAGCAGTTTCAGGTTCACAGAGAATTTGAATATAAAGTTCAGCATTCCCCCCACCAAACACAACCTCCCACACTATCCATCAATTTATCTCATATACTTATACTCAATTCCTCATATAATTAGAGAACTATATTTTTTCCCTCAATAATTGGAAGATATATGTAACAGGAATTCTAACATGAAAAAGTGACTATAATGTTACACAGAAATACAGTGTGCAAAGTTGGATTATTATTCACAGCCAAAATGAATATACGTAAACATATTTTAAAAGTTTTAGCTACCTAGAAAAAATATTAAAATGCCATTGCCATTACATATAATTTTTAAAGACTATATGTGTATGTGTCTTAATAGTTTCAAAATTTCTCCTTTTTCCTATGTATATATTTTCACAATCATTTTTGTGTACATCTTGAGAAATAAAACATCTATAATACTATTTTTAGTATTGCTGAGAATCAAATAAAGAATTCACCTCCTAGAGGCTTTAATGGAAGGGTGAGTTAAATAGTAAATGAGTTTGCCTAACAAACCACAAAATATTCATTATTTAGAAAACAAATTTGTTTCCTTCACTTTACATCTATAAAATGTCTTATGGCTAATTTAAAAATTGAGGTCTTATAATGATCTGTGAATTTGTAAGGTATACTTTACACCATTCTCAATGGATTTCTATTCTTTTGTTGTTGTTGTTGTTTTTATTCTTTTTAACTGATATTTTCCACATAATTTTTTAAAAACAACTCAGAAGTTCTCACTTCAAAAAATATCCAATTGAAGCATACAGTATTTCATTATTGCCTGTACATCAAAATTTAGTCAATAGTTATATATAATTTTAATATCCACTACCTCAACTCCCAGTCACATTCCAACCCATTGCAATTTTATTTGGTTTGAATTATTCCCTGGAAGCCGCTTTCACTAAGGCCACTAATAAATGTCAAGTTTCTGATCTTTCCCTGAATTTTAAGATAAGTTACAGAGAGTCTACATTTACATCTTCAAATAATCTCTTCCTTTGTTTATTATGTAATCATTTGGCTGTCTTCATATTAAAACAATTATTTTGTGGATAGGAATTCTCTGACTATGTAACAATGTATAAATATAGTTTGACTAAATACATATTCAATTGACCACATACTGTCTTATGTCACCACAAAAGCTGGTTAAACTATGTCTACTACTTGATTCTAAGATGAAAGCTTCGTTATATAAGTCTCATCCCTCATCCCATGGTGATTATTTATTTAATGTTCTCCAGTTTTATGCTTTTTGTTCATCATCGAAACAATATTCAGGTAAAAGAGTCAACAGGGATTCTGTTTTTATGTTTTAATAGTGCTGCAAAGAGTTTTTAAAAAATGCTCCTCTTTTGCATGAGAATTTTAACTTCAGTTAAATTTCCTAGTTTTGTTTCCCTAGAAACAAATGAGGATGCCGTTTGTCAACTAAGTTACCAAGCAACATTGCCTATAGGAAATGACCCTTTTTGTAGGCTGGATTTAAAACAGGGGAACAATGAGGTCTTGATAGGAAGGACTGTGTTTGAATTTCCCTGAGTGTGGTAACTTTTGAAACTGGGCAGGATAGTGTGGGGTTCATGAAAGCTCTTTTCATGGAGTTGATGCAAAATAAATGATAACTGCTTTGGAACAGGTGGCTTATAAGCAAGGGTGGGCTTCAAACCTGTGGATTGTGGATTTTATCTCCTTACACCTGAGCTATAACCTGGAAGGACAATAGCTCACAGATGGCTTTATGGATTGCAACAAAAAATGTTCCAAGATTGCCACTGAGAGAAGCACTGGATGTGGCCCTTCTGGCAAGTCAAAGTTGCTGCCCTGTATCCTTTTGAGTAGACTGGTGCCAAATATCCCCTGTTGTAGTCATGGAGTCTGAATGTTCAGATTAGCCTAAGAAGGACCCTTTCTTGGTGGCAATGCTGACAGTACTTAGATAACTAGAAATGGCAATGTGAAATTGATTTGCAGATGGCTGTACTCCTCCAGAATCTAACCATCTGTATAGATTCCACTCCACATCCTTCTCATTTATGCACAATATTTGTAATTCAAAAATTCAATGAAAATTCTTAACAAAAAGCATTTTTATACATTAACTCTCAAATACAGTGCTTTCTCAGAAATATCAGATTTTTTTTTGGCAGTAAGAAAAAGGCAATTCATTCCATCATAAATTCATGATCTACATGATGTTGGCATGTATGTTAGTTGAACAAATTTCAGTTTTGAGTAGATTTTAATTGGATCTAATTTCTTTAATTAAAAACTATAAGCATAGATTTCATGATTTCTCTTTAAACTTTTTAATGTAAGTAAACAAATGAGTGTCATTTATGCCAGGGAATATATTAAGCTCCTGAACAACTTAATTAAGTATGTAAATGAATGCCTTTCAGTTTGAATGAAAGATAAATGAAGATATTTGTGAATACAGTGGTGATAATTATAGTCATCTGTGACAGGTTTAACATATCATATGCTGGATGTGTATTTTAGCTCTAACAGCCTTGAAGCATCAGGTTAAACACACTTCAGGAAAATGTACATTCGTTCTCCTTATGAAGAAAAAATTCCTTGAACTAAGTATCATAATGATAACTGTATAACAATAGTAATAGTGATAGATCAAGTCTTGTGAAGAGAAAATAAAATATAATATTTACTTTATTCTTCTTAGCTATAGTTCAGACTGATTCTCTAGAGTGATAAAAATTATAGTCAGATTGCCCTCATGTCTTGTACCTAGAATTTAACCAAATATTCAAACTAAAGCTATTCTTGTCATTAACTGAAAAATGTGAGAGTTAGACAATTATAGAAAGAGGCTGAATGATATAATAGTATCTCATTTTCAGAAATAAAAAATAATGATATAAAATGTGAGACTACATATTCAGCAATATGCTGACTTCACCTTATAAAGCACAATAAAATTATCCTACATGACTTAGATATGTGAATAAAAATCAACAGAAATTTTAACAAATGAACTATGATCCAACTATACTATGCAATTCACATTGGATTTTTATTCTAGTTCTTAAATTTAAAAATAAAGAGACCAGAGATACCTCTGGGTTTTCCCCTCAACATGACACTTAGAATTTTCTTTTCCTAACCAAAAGAACAAGATGGAAAAGATAAACCAATAGCACGGTATGATGACAAGATTCTTCTTTAAGCAAGACATGCCAGTTCACATCAGCCTGAATTCCACTGTGTGGTACTGGTTTGTATACTTGGTATACTTTTTAAAAATATTTTCACTATTATTATGCTGATAATTACCCATTTTTGGTTGTTATTATCTAGTTTCCAGAATTTCATAGAAAACAGGTAAGTTCTTAAATCATTACCTCTCAAAGTTTTATCTTGTTACATAACATCTCATCTCTAAGACACTCAAAGTCCAAAAGGTCAAAACTACATTCATAACAATACTAGGACATTATTTGCTTCTTTTGTTCCCATTTACACTTTGATGTCCATAAACTTTTCTGGAGGAAAAGTTTGTGAATTAAAGAAAAAAGGAATAAAGGAAACCAGCTTTCTTATTTTAAGTAATCTATAAAAATATTTGAAAAAATACTATTATTCAAGTTCTTTTAATTTGTAAAATATAGTAATTTTCAGGGGAAAATATTTCTTATGTTTATATTATTTGATTTATTATTATCTTTAAATCAGTTAATAAATTAATTCTATGACCAGTATTACTTTCTAATTTAATAATTATTGATATGTGTAATCCATATAAAAACCCTTTAGAATACTCAAAATATTTTTATTATTCTGGCTCCGTAGAAAAATTTCTGAGGATAAAAAACTTGATAACAAATTATTAATTAGGTCACAGATTTATGATTTGATATTATCAAAATAGATATAATGGCAAGATATCAGTAATACATAAAACTGAATTATGAAGTGTCATATAGTAAGAAATCAGGAAAAACAGTGACAGTTGGGCCGAGCACAAGGATCCTGAATGCATCTACTGTATATATAATATTGAAGTATTTAGGGCCTCACAAATTTTCAGTAATATGTTAGAGAGTTTGTAATTTATCTATAATTACAAAATAAATCATAATAAAATTAGCACCTTAAGAAAATACATATTCATTATCTCACAGTTTCTGTGAGCCAGGAATCCAGGCAGGACCTAAATGTTTCAGGGTCTCTCTTTAGCTGCAGTCAGATTGTAACCCCAGGCTAGAGTCTTACATAGTAATCTGCCTGGGAAGAAATCTATTTAGAAGTTCATGTGATTGCTGAAACAATTCAGTTCCTCAAGGACCACTGGAAAAATTGCCTTGGTTTCTAGCTGCCTCTGGACTGAGGAAAGCCCCCAGTTCCTTCAGAGAGTCCTTAATAACATGGCAGCTTGCTATGCCAGAGTGTAGTAAGCAAGGCAGCAATGGAGTTTTTAAGAGAGACAGAGGTCACATCTTATGCAACCTCATAATAGAAGTAACAGTTAATCCCTTTTGACATATTCTGTTGCTTAAAAAGCAAGTCACTAGGACAGCCCAAATCTACTGGGCAGATGGGCATTATACCTGGTACAATTTCCAGGAATCTGGAATCATTGAAGTTCAGCTTTTGTTTGGTTTTATTGGTTTATTTGTTTGCTATTGCTGGGCATGTAACCCAGGGTCTCATGCATTCTAGTCAAGCAATCTACCATTGAGGTACATCCTTAGCCAAGGGGTCAACTTAAAGCTGGCCTAATATGCCATGTTTACAGTGAGACTGTCACAACTAGAGAAAACAAAGTGGGCTGATCAGAAAAAGAATGTTCCATTCATGAGTTTAGTCTTAATGACAGGCTCTATGATATGAGTTAGGATGAAAAATAACTACCTCCTATTTAGAATAAATTTGAATTTCCTTGCAATAGGGTAATAAGTAAATATTTTCCATGAGTGATGGGTACACTGAAGAATAGGTTTGCTAAGGTTTGCTAAGATCATTATTCAGGCAACAACAGAGTAAATCCTGGAGGACTGGGAAGCATCAGTAAGGAAAAAAGGATCCTTTAGAAATGAAAACTGTCAAAAAGGACTCATGGACATATAAAATACTTTGAAACTGGGAAATTGTAGGTCACAGGGCTAAATCATGGAATGGGATTTAAAAGTTAGTTATGAGTGAGATTACAAAGTGATGTGTTTACAAAATAAATCTTTTTTTGGAAAAGTTATTAAAAATACAATCTTTATATATGGTAAGTTGTACTTACACAATGTAATGAATTAGTCAATTTTAATATTTAGTAATATAATATGTGGGCATTGATGGGGTTAAACAATTAGGGAAGTTTGGGCTATTATTAGTATAAACACTGAAGATCTACTTTAATTATCCTATTAGATTTTTTTGAAGATTTAAAGAAAGGACATAGTATTGAGAAATGAGCAATCACAAAAGAAAGCTATTCAGAAGGCAATGTGGTAATTGATGATTCCTTTTATCCTGAGCGGGTGATAAAGCAAGAACCACTCAGATGGCTTTCCCTCCTTAACACCAGGTTTAATGTGCATTCCATTCATGTGTGGTCTTTGTTAAAATCTGATTTTACAGGCATGGAGTAGAGAAAGATATTCTGTCTTTGTCCTAAGCTCCCAGGTGATGTTCATACTGCTGATCAACAAACTTCTACCTTGAGTGAGGCAAGACTAAATTATTAAAGCTAAAAGTTTTTATGATTAGAAAGTGGCAGGAAGATTAAGATAAAGCAAATAGGGGATAGACACACACACACACACACACACACACACACACACACACACACTGCATAATTGTTAGGTGAAGGCTGGAGCGTAAGTAAGAGACATAGAGACTAAGTAAACTAAAATAACCAAAACAGTTTCAGCACCATAATGAAAGCACAAATAAGTGGGACAGGAGCAGACTTCATGAATCAGCTAGGTCTTTTATTCAGCAGCAGAGTCAGGCATTGGAGGGGCTCACTTTCTGGGTAGAAAATGGCCCCGGTTACAGAAGAGTCTGGATTTTTATAGGTTACACTGAGAGATGACTTAATCACTTTAACAGAATATTTCAGCTTAGGCACTCAAGAAACAAGTTGTGAGAATTTGAAACTTGTTTTTACTGGGCAAGGATGGAGGGTCCAAAGTTCAGGCTCAGTGTTTATCTTTTCCTCCAAGGTCTATCCCCACTGGGAAAGAATTTACTAGATAAGGGTCAATATTCGTCCTCTTTCCAGGGACTGCCACTTTAGGATTGATGTTTGTCTCCTTCCCAGGGATTGTCTTGTCAATGGGAGAAGAGTTATTGGAGAAGGATCAATGTTTTGCCTTCTTCCTCCCTCCCTCCTCCTGGGTCACTTTGTCTTGGGGGTTGTCATTTTCCATATCATTTATACTACAGAACCAAAACAAAAAGAGAACATGATGGTGATAACTATAGTTGCCTACAATGATCAAGGGAGAAAACTCATGAATTCTTTGTCCATTATAGAATAATTTCTAAGCTAACTTCAACAATGTAGTCTATTTTAATATCTCTTAATTTTTTGATTCAAGAAAATAAGTGCCCATTAACCTCCACAGTTGAAAAGGAGCAGGTTAATTTTTGGAGATACGTTGAAAGGAGACAGAAAAGTTTTATGTGGCAAATAGTACTTGTAAGAACCCAGAAACCACTCTGGATATGGGAACTCACATAAGAGAGTTTATTAAGCAAATACAGTGTCTCCCTGCAGGGTAAGAGAGAAAATGAGAGGAAAAGAGAGAGAAAGTGCACAAGAGAGAGAGTGAAATGTAGGAGAGAGCATGAATGCAAGGAGGAGAGAGAGAGAATGGCAGGGGAGATGTTCTTAAGCAGTAGAATTCTGCAGGCTAACAGGGACCAATAACAGAGAAGGATACTTGCAAGCAGACTGATGAACCAATAGCTAGCTAGGATGTTCACAGACTGACAAGAAGTTGGGAGGCAGGAAATGATTGCAGGTAAAGGGCGGGGGAGCAGCTTTATATTATAGTACTCACACTTTGACATTTTTCCATCTCTTCTCACTTTCTATAAAGCAGAATTCAAATCAAACTCCAGAATAAAAGGAAAAGATAGGATGAATACAAGAAATCATTTAAACATTTATCCTTGAGGAGAAGGAAGAAAAATTTTTCTAAGCATGCCAAAAAATATCACTATAATGCATTGACTTGTGCAGTGGAATCATGGGATTCAACTAGTAGAAGTCCAGATGTGCATGATGGTTAAGTGTTCCCCCACAAAATAAATACCCTTTATCTAACCTACAGACTTTCTTTTCCTGGAGTAGCAACACTCTTCTGTGTGATTACTGAACTTTCTCCCTACTCCAAATATGTTTTCCACATGATTTGTTATTTGTTGACTTGATTCCCTATTTATAGGGTGAAGTTAAATACAGGACGTGGAGGAAGAATTTTCCTGAAAATCATTAAGCAGAAGTCATATTTGTCTCAGTTTTTGTTGCAAGTTTTAATATTCCAGTTAAGAAAGCTCTTTGGCATGAGAGAATGGAGTCAATTTTCAGAGCAAAGTAGGCATAGAAAATGAAGGGAAAATTTGGAATTGGAATCTGTATTCTATATGACCATGTCACTCACTGGTTTTCCTGATCTCCAAGAGATACAATCATCTAACATTCCACAAAATAGTAGGCATATAATCACTACCTCCCCTTTAGAGTCTATACCCAAGTTGGTAAGAATTCCCTTTGCAACGAAAAGTACATGACAAATTTAGCCTCAAATAGCATTACTCAAAGTAAAATGCAAAACAAGGAAGAAATATATTTTCTAGATATATTTTTTTTCTGATTTTTGTCATAACCACTACTCTGTAAGGTTCAATAAAGTTCATTTTTATGTCAACCAAGCTTTATTGATTCAGTTCAGCTTCATGGGTTTGCACTGAAGTATTGCTCACCCTAAAAGAATGCTAATCAAGTAATTCTATGACATCTATATAACCTTGTAGTAAAAGGCACACCAGTGTAAAGGTGAGTGAATTACAGCCTATTTGATGCTTGATTTACTCTACAGCTGTCTCCAGCAATGAAATATAGGAGCCAGGAACTAAAGCCTCAGTGGTTTTTAAACAGATTAGGAGTTATTTGGTGAAGAATGTAGATCTCTAGGGTAGCACTGGAAATGGTCTAGGTTATTTTAAAGTTTCTTTTATTCTTGTTTTTTTCATTTTTTCCCCCCGGTATTTGGTCAACATTTGAATATGTTTCTGAAAAAGCTATGCAGGATGTTGATGAAATTACACATATTTTATCTTTATTTGCTAAGTTATGATATTGAGAAATAGTTCATCAAAGTTACTGTTTTTGAACTCAAAAAATATTTATTAATATAAAAGAAGAGGAAAGGATGAAAATCAGAGGAGAGCTTATTTCTACATTTGCCACCTCTACTTAATGTTTATTCATTGTTCACATCCTCCAAGGGACAAGAACTTTGAGGATTTACTAAAATGCTGAGATAGATAGCATGTTTTTGAAGGAGACTAATACTATCAGATTATTATTTTAAAAAAGCTTCAATTATCTGCAGGACAAGTTCTAAAAATTTTATTACTGGCTTAAGTTTCTAACTTATTGTGATAGAACTGCCTTCATGAAAAAAGAACTATACAACCTATACCTTTAGACATAATTTTATTTTATAAATATTAGGGAAATAACACTCTTTATCTCTTTTACAATACAGGTGCTTAAACATTAGTCAATACAAAATCTAATATTTGTAATTTTTATGCATCAAAAATATATATATATATTTCCTTTAAATGTAGTGTGTATGTGCATGTGGTTATTTTATTATGCAAAGTTTAAAAGGAATAACTTTATGAACAATGGTTTAATCTAAAAACAATAGTACTTTTTCTTGTCTTAACTGTCAATTTAGAATCAGTATCTGTAATATTTATACATAGTTCCTCATCATATACATGGAAAAACACGGAAATTGTGAATGCTTTTGATAATAATATGAAGTCCATAACAGTAGGCAAAAATTTAATCATTAAATGTTAAAAATATGAGGGAATTTCAACTTTGAATAGATTTGTGATTTTACCTACATATTAGGCAACATAACTTTTTGTATATAGAGCATATGGAAATTGCTATAGCTTGTGATTCATCCTTCTGCAAGAAAATAATAAAAGGTATTTAATATCAATTTTTAAGTAAATCTGGGAAAATTTTTAAGAAAATCTGGGAAAATTTTTAAGATGAAGAGAAAAGTGATATTTTAAATTTTGATTCCTTTATTGATAAACTAAAATCTAATTTTGGATATGTAATATGTAAAATGATCTGCCATCTCCTCTGTCTTCCTTCACTAATATTATTCTTTGAGGAAATCATCTCAAATTGTTTTCATAATATATTTTCCTTTTAATATTAACAACAAAAATAATAACAAAAGAGGTAAATTATTTGTTAAAATTAGTTCACAAAAATTTTATTAAACTAATATCTTCATTGTCCTTTCCTATACACCATTGAATTTTGTACATTAGTAATTTTACTTCATAATTATTAAAATTGGCTTAATGAATCAGAGTTAATGTTTTGCTAAGATATTCTCTTTTTTCATTGCTTTTATTTCAAATAATTTTTAATTTTAAAATATGTTTCCATTTAAGATCAAAATTTTCCAATCTCATGGACACTATGTTTATATAAATACATTTTATTAATAATGGTTTGTTTGTGGTTTGGGGGATTGAACCCAGGATTTTGCACATGCTAGACAAATACTCTACTGAAGAGATATAACCCCAGAAAATTAATAATGGTCTTTTTTTTTAAAATGGTCTTGGTCTTGATGCAGGAGTATATGTAACTACTGATTAACTAATATATGTACTCTAACAAATGTTCACTAACAAAAATTTATTTTTGCTTAATAAGCAAATAGTAGATCCTTGGCACTATCAATCCATATAAACATTTTAGGGTGGGTCAGTTGACATTACTTCTTGCCTAAATCAAACATTCATATTGACAATTTGTGTTGATTGCTTTGATACCTATAGTGAAACAACTTGTGGATACTTGTATAGGAACAATTTAACAAGTAGTAAAATGTTTTAAAATTAATCTAAAAAAAATCTTCCCTTAGAATTATGGTATATTCATACAACAGAATATTCCTCAGAAATCAAAATGATCAAAATATTGGTATATGCAATAATATGAATGATTCAGAAAGTAATTATGCCAAGGAAAGAATCAATGCAAAAGAATTCTTTTACAAAAATTCAAACTTATTTTTGATAGAAGAGATACAATCAGTGGTAATCTGGATTGCAAGGGAATATGAGATAACTTTTGTGTTGTATGACTACCAATTTTATTCATGTCTTGATTCTGTTGATAATTTCATGTGTACATAGTTACTTTAAAATGATCAAATTGTATAGTTTAACTGTATATAGTTGATTTTATACCAGTTACATAGCAAAAGTAAACTGTTAAAAGTAACACAAAGAGATTTTAACAGTGAGCCAAATTTGAAAAAGGAAATATACCTATGTAAGGTGGAAAAACCTCTTGAATTAGTGAAAAAATAAAATGTGTACTGGAGGTGGAGGTTTGCATGAATATTCTATTACCCAAATAAATTCAATGAGACATTTTAAGCTGATTCTATCTGCAACAACTGTGGACAGTGCAGCCATTATTTTGCCAACTCAATCAAAATGTCTTTGAAGCTATACTGAACTACTTCATAAACAACGCAGATTTCCACTGGTACAGTTTCATACATCACATAATTTTCTTTGTTCTATTGATGTAGTATATAATGAACAGTAACTGGTCATAGAATGCTACAATTTTTCTTTGAAAGCTATGTGCATTTTAACGAATAGTCTAGTTATCTTTGCATTTTATTAAGATTTGTTGAAATTCTTGAATGCTTATGCCTGTTTTTTTCTTGAAACTTGGAGACTCTTTCATCTATTATTTCTTCATTTTTCCTTGCTATTTTTTAATATTATTTATATTGAACTATGCATGACTTAATTGATTTTTCTTCTGCCATCTCAACTCTGCTGTTGAACCATCTAAAAATTATTTTAGTTATTTTATTTCTCAGCTCTAGCATACCTAATTATATACTAATTATATTTTATGGTTTCTTTAGCTACATTAAAATGAAGCAAGCTATGTTAAGAATACTTGGTCACATATTCTCTCATTTTTAATGTATTTTCCTTTGGTATTTTGAAATTGGATAGTGTTATTGATGATTAACTTATGATTCAACTTGACTGGGCCAAGACTTGTCTAGATTGTTGGGAGACCTCTCTGCAAGTTTTCCTTATACACTTGAGAGGATCACTGCTGCCAGCCAAGAACTAGGATTTCTCCCAACACTAGATAGTTTGTGAAAATTTATTTTTGGTCAGACTGTGAAGATATTTACAGAAAAGATTAACATTTAAATCAGTAGATAGAATAAAGAATAAATTCTAGTTGACAAATACAATTTTCACTACTAAAAGTTGAGGAGGGGAGAAGAGATTGGAACATACTTAAGGAAGAGGTTCACAAATTAGTATACTTATCAGAAGAAAAAGTGGTGGTCCTGAGTAAATATTTTTATACTATTATTTATTACATTGATACTGTTATTTTGAAAAATGTACACAATTTTATATGCATTTTATTATACAGATTGTCTGATCTCATTCTACCATTACTAGAGATAGAAATATATATATATATATATATATATATATATATATTTAAATTTGCTGAGTTTGTTCTAAGTGTTTTTGCCACAAATAGACACACATGCACATACACACACACACATATATACAAATTATAACTATGTGAGGTAATGAATGTGTTAACCCTAGATTGTGGTAAACATGTCACATTGTATACTTAAATGAATTCAACATGTTCTATACCTTAAAGCTGTGTAAGTTCCCTTGTAAATTACAACTTGAAAAAGAAGAAATATTCTTTTAATTCACTCTTAATATTTAAAATGTCATGAAAATTGCCAAAATGGTATTTGTTCCTTTGAAAACTGCTAACCATCCAACCATTTCTAACTTCTTTTTTCTATAATGTTTAAAATATTCTGTAGCTGCTATCTATGAAGAAGGAACTACAATACTCTTTGGAAGAATTAACTCACAAAACATAAAATATTGAGGGTATTCCATGGAAATATGAATGATAACTCAAAATTTAGAGCTAACTTTGTGATACAACTTTATTGTTGCTTGTTTAATGGATTCTACTTCAAATCACTTGTGCAGGATTATGATTTGTTGAGCGTTCACTGATACGCATATCAGGACTTAGATCAATGTGTTAATATGTAGGCTGATAATTCATGTAATATGAACTTCTGGTAGTCAGAGCCTTTATTTATCAGGTGTTAATGGGATGAATCATGTCCCTCAAAAATTCAGATGTTAAAACATAATGCCTCAGAATGTGATTGTATTTGGAGACAGTGTCTTAAATGTTGACTGAGTTAAAATGAGGCCATTAGATAGGGCCATAATTCAACCAGAATTGTGTGTTTCTTAAAAGAAATGTGGACACACACAGACACAACAGAGATGTGTGAGCACAAAACGATCATGTAAGACCCTTCAGGAAGGCCATTAGATATAAACCTATGGAAGAGGCCTCTTCTGATCTTGAATTCAAGCACCCAGAAATGTGAGAAAATACATTTCTATCATTTAAGTCCCTCAGTCTGTGTTTGTTTTGTTATGGCAGCCTTAGAAAATAATATAATTGGTTTTAAAATAAAATGATGATAGAAATATTGGCAAAACTCTTTTAAATTATAGATAAAACACTAAATATATGAATGTGACACATAATAATATCTTTTGTAATGTTGTATTTTAACTTAATTTTTATTTGGTATATGTAATTGATTTTTGGCATGTGACTTTTCTGTCCAACTGAATAGAAGTTTTGCTTGTATTTGGCAAAGATCACATTAACATTTGCCTCAGCTTGATTAAACTTTGGACAGGAATCTTCTGTAATGTAGGACCATGACCTCCCTTTTCTTATAGCATTTACTTTAGAAAACTTGCAAGTATAATTTATTTCTCTCACTGCTTGATATTTAAATCGGTTTTCCTAACTCTTTTCAGTTTTACAACTGAGAAATGCATTCTCAAGAACTTGGAAGCCATTCCTTTGAAATATATTCACCAACAAAGAGACCACAACTAATTCTCAGACTTTTGAGAAAAAAAGGAGCCTAACTTTCATAATCACCCATTGGCAAACACACAAGTCTGTTCACATTGGCCAACCTTCCCCCAATGTCTTCAATACATTTCTGCTAGCTCACCCAAATGATTGAAAATTCTTCTAAATTAAACCATAGTCCTCTATTATAGGAGCCTTGAGTAAAATCCTTCATGCTTGTTGAACTTTCCTGGTAAAAGTTCTCACTGATAGGATAAAAAATCAAACAGGAGAATTTATTAGAGTTTATTTTTGTTCATTTATTTGTGTTTTTCCTAGGGATATGTAAGTATATTTGATTACACAATGTGAATAGAAACATTTAAAAGACATTTCTACCATATACCATATTTTATCCTATCCTATATAAGATAATTAGCATTGCTTAGATTATAAAATATTGAAATACAGAAGAGATGATGAATATAATGGAAAGTATTTTTTCTAAGCTGTTGGGATTGTGCTGTCTTCCCAGAAGATTAAAAAGTAATGCTTTCATGAAAAATACTTAAAAGAAAATATTTCCACTGGATTAAAACTTCACTACCAGAATCCTAGATCTGAAGACTTGCTCCAGCAGTTCCAATTAACCAGGTTGAGCCGCTCACCCCAAATACAAAACAGAAAAAGTAATAATGAAAAGCAGGAAAGTAGACTTTAATGGATATGACCACATTGGGAAGGCAAATTGAGATCCAGCATCTCCGTCCTGTTTTGGGGATGCTGACATTAACTTTAGCTTGGAATAGAGGAAGAATTAGGGCAGGACAAAAGGTGTACACATAATTAAGCATTCTTGGTCAAATTATGATCTGGATAATCATTCTCTCAGTGCTGGTTTTGCACCTTATCTCTGGAGAAATTCTTATCACTTAAGGGGAAAAATTTCCCCTTTCTGCTCAGGATGTTTGTCAATCAGACCTGTGATCACAGAAGTAGCAATGACTGGAGTTTTCTATGCACCACTTCAGGGGTCTGAAATAGAATGGAATATTTATTAAGAAGATCTTTTTTTCATAATTCTGTATGCTAGCATTGTGCATGGCACAGGAGGCTTTGTAATTATCAGACAGAAAATGCAGTATTAACAGGGAGAGCTTCCAATGTAGTGAATGCCAGAGGCATTGTCAAATGCAAAATCACGAACATGCAAGGTGCAAGAATGAAGGTGCAAGTGACATTAAAAGCGTGTCAAAATTTCATTAAGAATTCCAAGATATAGAACTAAATAAATTGCATTGCCTCAAGTGTACAGAAAGGATAAATTCCCAAAGTCTGAAATAATTTAAGTAATATATATTAACATAAAATATCCCAGTACTATTTATTCTTAATGATTAAATAAGGTTAATCAAGGTTAATATTCTTAACTGTATTTTTTCAAGTTTTAATAAGAAGGAATTACATTTATAAATGTGAATGGATGTAAAAATTCTAGAATTATTAGGTTTCATTTTTTTATTTAAAAGAATAATTTGCTAACACTAGAAAAGTAAATTGAACAATCACTGCACAAAATACACAAAAACGCAATTGTCTTTCTCTGACAGCAGTAAACTTATGCAAGCACTTAAATATTTATTAAGTACTATTGACTATTATAATTTGTGTGTAAAACACCCTTCATTTTCACACATTTATGTTGTTTATAACTACAGTTTATAACTGGTAAAAATAACACCCAAAATATGTTATATATATAAGTTAAATTATTTATCTGATAAAAAATGAAATTCAATATTTTTATCACTGTTTTACCAACACTAGAAATTTCTCTCTCTCTCTCACCAGAGTAGAAAGAAGTTATCCAGGACAGCTTTGTCATTTTCCCAAAATGTAAGAGAGATTTAATTGTAATAGGGTATTGGCAAATGCTGTATTAACATAGTGAGTCCAGGGTACAGATTATAGGTAATATATCCCAGTATATAAAACTGGAGTATTTGTTAGAAATAAGAAATGGACACAGATTCCACCATTCCCATATACCTGTCTCATTGCAATGAGACTTTCTTTTTTGCTCTCATGGAGTTAGAATGTGTACTTACACCTTTGAGAATGAGTGATTATCTTGTCACTTGTGCAGAACAGCAAAATGCAATAGAAACTATTCATTATGGAAATTTTTGATACTAGTTCTGCAGAAGAATGGAGTTCTCCACTTCACTCCCTAGGCAAATTGTTCTGAGGCTGTCATGTAAAGCAACCTGGTTCATTCTATTTGAATATTAAAGATCACATAAAGCAGAGTTATAAACCTTGATTTCTACAACTGCCATCTGATTCCACTAGATCATCAGAACAAATATTAAACATCTAAGTCCATCTTGGAACTCCAGTCATAGCACAGTCAAGAGATGACAAGGGCATTACAGATGGTCCCTGGCAAAAGTTAGAAGAGAAAAGCAGTCTACCTAAGTCCATTCCAAATTACTGGCATATAGGATTATGAACAAAAAATAATATGCAAAAAATAAATTGGTTGTTTAAAGCTGAGGGTTTTGTGGTAGTTTATTATGCAAGGAAGGATAAATGGTAAATTGCCGCGGTCCAGCCCTAGTAGGAGTCCATGGGTTCCACACCGGTAAACAGGGCGCGGGGCGACAGCATTGGCGATGGATGGAGAATGAAAGACACAGACTCTAGTTCTGGTGCAATCAATCCCATTTTATTCTGGGGAAGGCTGGGTTTATATACATTTTTCTTCAGGCAATAATGGCAGTCTTGTGGTTAATATTAAAGAAGTTTTCAAAGCATAGGCAGAAATTGTTTTTAACAAGGAACAGTAAATTATGAGAAAACAGTAACCTTACAGATTATCCTTACCTAATCACAATTGTTTTAAGAATTTCTAACTACGTCGGTGAACTAATACAATATTTACTTCCTTAATATCTAAACTCTATGTGACCTAAGACTATTCTTATTATTCTCACGGTTAAAACAATAGACAAGTAATCTCATGTGACTATCTCTACTAGGTCCATCTGGTTAATATCTGAATTACTGAGTTAAGGGGTACAGTAGGGCAGCGGTCCCAATTGTAATTGTGTACCAACGTTTATTATAGGGGTGACATATTCTTTGTAGGAAGGAAGGAATGTTATGAAACCTTATTCTTTTACCTCACCACTGCACATGAACAAAACCATCGTTAAAATTTAACCAGCCTGTTGGAGACAAAGGCAGATCTACAACTATTTTCTCCAGAGGCTTTCAGGGACTCATTGTACGGTTGCAAAATTATTTTTAATTTTGTTAGTGGTAAAGACCCATTGTTTTTCAGATTGTAGGTAATATTTTCTGGAATTTTTGTTGTATTCCCTTCATCCCCTTAAGCAATCCATTCAGACTGAAATGAGTAATATATTATCAGAGAAAACACCATGCTTTGGAGCAAAACATCTGGCAATTCCTTTTAGGATGAGCCTTTGCAATCATCCTCCAGAGGATCTTTGTCAAGCACTGGATGGAATTCCGGACGCCCCCGCAGTAAATTGCCAAGACACATACGTTGTGAAATAAAATTAAATCTCTCCAGGGACAATGACATAGTCCTTTTGAATAATAACTAATAATAAAATAGTAAATAATATTTAGCGTTATGAATTGTGTTATTTCACATTTATTACTTCCAACAATGTTTAAAGTAACAAATTAGTACTTTTTCATCTCTACTTTATGGATACTAAGACTTAGAGGGATATTTAAAATTTTGCCCAAATTTCCACAATAATGATATACAAAAGAATTCAAATTCAGATACAGCTTTTAAGGTAATTTTCTTAGCTATTATAAAACATTCTGTCTTTGTCCTCTTTATTGTGTCATAAATTCCAAATATATCACCTATGACAAAGAGGGAAAATACTGAAATAGAATGAGATTGCACATTGAAGTGAGAGACAAAAAGAAAATGTTATTTTATTTATTTATTTATTTATTTATTTAGGTACCAGGATTGAATTCAGGGGCATTCAACCACTGAGTCACATCCTCAACCCTATTTTGCATTTTATTTAGTGACAGAGTCTCACTGAGTTGCTTAGTGCCTCTCTTTTGCTGAGACTGGCTTTCGACTGGTGGTCCTCCTAATTCAGCCTCCCAGGCTGCTGGAATTACAGGTGTGCACCACAGTGCCTGGCTAGAAAATGGAATTTAACCAGAAACTTTTGTAATTTTTATCCTCTC
Organism: Sciurus carolinensis; assembly: GCF_902686445.1. Lineage (NCBI taxonomy): Eukaryota > Metazoa > Chordata > Mammalia > Rodentia > Sciuridae > Sciurus > Sciurus carolinensis. The sequence continues at coordinate 579,322 of NW_025920155.1, forward strand.
TCTGCTCAGAGAATTAGAATTACTTCCCCAACAAAATTTCAATAGCTACCCCTGTACTAAAAATGTATTATTTTATGATCAACAGATTATTTATCACTATATAAAGATCAAGTGTCCAAATTCAACTGGTCAGAAATAGAGATAGCAATAATTGGTACTTATTCAGATATAAAACATATTTATAGATTGTTGATATACAAATTTATAATTTTATTAAATAGTATTTTAAATTCACCTTTGGATTATTCTTTCTTAATGCTTGAAAATAGCACACACTCATGGATAAAAACTTTCTTTCTCTCCCTCTCTCTCTCTGTTCATCTGTATCTTGTCTCCCATTGTCCCTCTCTCTACATATACATATACTTATTTTGTATTTATACAGATATATTTTACATATATACCTGTATATATACTCATGCATAATTATTTATATATAATAGTATTTTATTTTTATATGCCACAAATGAACAAAATTAAATATTTAGAAATATCTTAAAATGCATGTAAACAGCACAAAATTATAAATATGAAATGTATAAAATAATTGAGTTCAAGATGATAAATTGAGAGATATACCATGTTCATGGGATGAACAACTCAATGTTATGAACATGTCAGTTTTCTCCAAGTTTATCTGTAAATCAAGCATCCTATTTAAAATTCTAGCCAATTTTAAAATCGAAATAGAAAAGTTCCATCTTAAATGTGCGTGGAAATTCAGTGAAAGCAACAAACATAGAAATACCAAATATCAATGAGAGCATACAGTTCAATAACCATTGTTCATATCTGATTAGATTATAAAATATTACAGATACTTTGGAGACAAGACAGACATTTATAAATTAAATGCACACCTATATTATTGCTTAGTGATTCTATCTCATTTACATATTATTTTGTTATACTATTAAGAAAGTTGTGGAAAGCAACATAAATTATGGCTTATATTTTTTCTAAGAACAAATCAGGAAAAAAATACAATGTTCAGCAATTACAATATGTATGACATAAAAATTTAAGAAAAATATTTATCTTAATGGTTCTTGAAATATCAGATTTGCCTTTTTATTTCATCAGAATTGAAATTACATGTTGCAATATGATTTGTAGTTGCAAAAATGGTATTTAGATCAAGATATCATGTTAAAATTCATATGTACTTGCATTGATACTGCCATTTACTGGTGATGAGTTCTGCTCCCTCTAATGTTGAAGTTTGAACACTAGAGAAGCACACCAAGGCAAGCATATTAAGCAGGTTTTATTTAAAAGTTGTAATAATACAGACTTCTCCCGAGGGGCAGAAGGGGGCCATGGCAGATGTTCTAGAATCCCAAGAAGTGAATGCACCCAACATCTTTTATAGGCTGAGGTCTCTTTTGTTCTCCAGTTCTCTTCCCCCTTATCTCTCCTTCCTGCCTAGGTGACTAGGCCTGGTTTTGAAGGTTATATGCATAAAGTGAGAAGCGAATGGGCAGGGGGAGGGTAAAAGTGATTCAGCCAGGCAAGGGCCCAGGAAGCATTAATTAGCAGCTCTGATAAGAGCAGGTAAATTTGGTAATCTATGGGCTCCCAAGATCCTTGACATTCCATTCTCCCAGGGGCAGTTTCTGCCTTCCAGAGGCAGAAGGCTTTCATGGCCTCCATTTCCTCAATTTGACCTGATCTCCTATTTCTACACTAACTGCCTGTCCCCAATTCTGGCTTCAGCATGATGGAATATTGCAGTACATAGTGTGAGTAATTTCCTGAGGTTTTATTTCACTAGTCAAACCACAGTAATACAAAAAGGATTTTTAGTTGTTATGCTTGTGTTTTTGCTCACAACAAATATTGAATTTTAACTCTATATCACTGGTACTTTCATTGTATCTTTTCATTTTCATTGAAAAAGAAATATTAACTTGTAATTTTATCTAAAGGATTTTATGTGTATCTCAAATATTTTAAAGAGGAATATTAAAATTCTCAACAATGTATACACATAATAATTTTTGTAAATTTTAGAAAATCAAAAATTTGTTTTCACATGACCTTTTACAGTCCAATCCACATGGTGGAAATTAACTTAAACACTCACTTAAATATGAAGTATTAAGTAAACATGGATATTTATAAAAGCATAAGTACAATAGGAATATAAATATTTTAAATACTTTCAACAAGAGAATTAGGTTAAAAGTGGTTGAATATACATACAATAAAATAATGAAATACTATAAATTCATAAAATGATATTAAGCATGAATATAAATATAAATAATCTCTATACTATATTTAGCAAAATAGATATAGTCTGAGTGTAATATATTTATTCTTGTTAACAATAGTATAACATATGGCTATAGAAAAGCACAGAGATATAAATCTGGACCAGATATTTGGGGGAAATTTTTCTACTGAGTTATTATCATGAATGTAAATAACATTGTCAAGAATTGTGAAATTTGTAATACAATGTTAATAACCATATTTTAGTAGAAAATATTTCAGAAATATTAATAAAATGCCAATTAGGAGTTGTATAATTGAATTAGAGGAAAGGATTTTCTTCTTTCTTTGGATATTATTGCAACATGCATGCATTACTTTTACTACTAAGCCAACAGGATTATTTCAGTAGTTGGATTTAGAAAAGTTTTTACTATGTCTGTATGTTTTTCTGTTATAAAAATTGTATGTATGTGAAATAAACAAATTCCAGGAAATCAGGTGAAAGTAACCCACATACATCAAGAGTTCATTAAATTTTAGATATTATTTGTATAATAATAATACTAATAATATTAGCAATAGTTGCCATTATAGTAGTAGCAGCAGCAGTAGCAGTCACAGTAGTCTTCATTATCTAAGTTTGAAATTTGGTTTCTTTCTGTTCTTCACTTGTTCATCTTAAAGGTTTCCATTTTCTGACTGGTAGCAATATACTAAAGAACACCCAGGTATTGACTTCTTTAAACACAGTTGAGAAAATATAGCAGATCATTCCTTTGCTAAAATTAATTTTGCAAAAATGTATACTTTTGAGAGACGAAAGGCAGAGCATTGTTTTTTGTGAGTTTTTTGGTTATCCCATGTTAATTTTTTTGTCTTTATTTTTTTGATCATCATTAGTATTACTCAGGTAGGGATATTTGTTTATAAGAATATAAAAATTAAATTCACTGATTTAAATAGTTTGTGCCAAAGATAGTAGATTGAATCAGACATAACTTTCCTTTGCTCATATATGAATGCATGACCAGTGTAACTCTTTATTTTGAACAACCACAAGAATGGGATTCTAATTGGAAGGGGTTATACTCCAAGTATATATGTATATATAATTTGTCAAAATACACTCTACTGTCAAGTATATTTACAAACAACAAATAAAAATAAATAAATAGTTTGTGCTTATTATATTTAACAATGAAAATTTATCTGAATTTTTATTTAGTGTTTGGTTAATTTTAAGTGTACAATGTGAATGACATGTATTTGTAATTTGGGAATTTATTTTTGAGTGTTATATATTTCTGAAAACCTGTAAAATACATATCAGAGGAAGATTCTAAAGAGGCTTCTGATGACCCCTGTATTTTTTTTAAATTTCCACTTTTTGCTTGAATTGGACTTTGTGCCTTATTTTAAATGAATGCAATACAGTAAAAATGATAGAATCTCATTTCTGAAATAAGTTATGAAAAACAGTTGAATCATGTCCCTCTCTCTCTCACACCATTTTTCTCCCCCATTCTGTTTCTCAATCTTTATTTTGAGGAGCAGCAAATTTCCAGTTTGTTAGGAGTCCTGTGGAGAGAAACAGCTGAGAAGGAGCCGATATTTTCAAGTCAATGTCCTCTAAGGATCTAACATTTGCCAGCAGTCACCTGAGAGAATTTGGGATGAGGACTATTCTGATTTTGTTATTAGGATGACTACAGACACAACCAAGAACTCCACTACAGCCTTTTGATAAATCACAACCCAATTCAAAACCTATATACTGTGAGTAAATAAATGTGTGTTGTCTTAGGCTGCTAAATGTGTAATTTGTTACAGCTACATAATACATTCCAAATTAGCTAAATATTAGAAATTAGAATTGCTTTGCACATAACAAATTCACACACTCTTCTAAATTTACTCCAACCTTATAAATACTTTATTTGTACAAAAAAGGAATATTTAAAATTGTCACATTGTAATTTTCAAGGGAAATTATATTAGTGCCACAGTTATTGTAAGTATTTAAAAATAGACATTGCAACTAGAATCTTCACTCTTTTAAAGAAGTTGCTAATATCATTAAATGGGAGATATTTATGTATACCTAGACACAATTGTGTGCATACACACACACATATATACATATATAGGTATATATAATTTGATGTCAGTCTTAAATACAAGATTAGAACAAAGATTGAAAATGTTCATTTCCCCTTCTGCTCCACACTTTTCCCATTCTCAATCCCATCTAATTTGTTTTATTTTCTGAACAATTTTTTTTTTTTGCCAGAGATCATATAAATGAAGTCACCCAATAACATCATTTTAAGTCATTCTTTATTTTAAACCTATGAGGATGTGTTTAAGATTTCTCTTTGGAGTTTATGTGTTTGGATCTTGGGATGACTGCAACCCCAGCCAGCAGCTTCATAGCATTGGTGAATGATATGTTTCAACAGTAATTTAAATTTGTGGGTTCATTAATAATCTTACACTAATTAGAGGAGTATTTTTGCCATTTCCAAATGGGATAATCACAAATAAAGTCACTATAAGTACTTCCTTCTAGGCATTTGTTGAAACCTGTAGTTTCCATTTCACTTGAATATGCTTCTAACTTTATATGTAACTGCCAGTTTTGAAAGTAGTCATAGCATTGTACAGTCTCTGAATAAAAGTATGTGAATGCCATCTCTGCACATTCTTCCTATTGGAATACCATTTCTGCACATTCTTAATATTGGATATTTCACAAATTTTTATTTTTTAATTTCCAAATAAAATAGTTGGGCAGGTGTGCTTCATTGTGATTTTATATGCATTTCCTTAATGATTTTATTTTTCTACTTGCTGTTCACACTTCTCATGGTTAAGTGTGTGTTCATACCTGTCTTTTGTTTTTAACACTGGGCTACTCAATTTATTATTAAGAATGGTGTACTCTTTATATACATATATATACACACACATGCATACATATATATAAATACATTTTGATATAGGTTAATTTTATACAATATTTTTTCTCAGCTTATGTTTTTTTCTTCTGTCTTCTTAAGAGTCATCTTGGAAGATCAGATTTTATTAATTTTGATAAAGTCCAATTTATCATATTTTAATTGATTGGTCTTTTGATGTAATATATAATTGAACTTGTTTTACAAAAATCAGATTTGTTTCTGTTTACTTTTGAAAGAAGTTTTAAGTCAATAATATATATTGAGTTATTTCATTTCATTAAACTGAAAATAGATTTGAGTAGAGATAAAATATATATTTGTATATATGTGTGTTTAAACACACACACACATACACTTCTATTTGGGTTTTGTATTTTTCTGCACTTTCTAGATTTTACCATACTTACAGAGTACATATATAAAAAGATTTATAAAATTTTTTCCCAGTGTTATTTTAGATGTATTTACCTTTATTTCACTTTCTAATTGATTATTGCTTGGTAGAAAATGAAATTCAATTTTGTATTGATAGTATATTGAATTTTATATTGACCTTTTATTCTAGAAACTTTCTGTCCATTTTTTTTGAGAATCTTAGGATTTTTAATATATACAAGCAGAATATCAGGGAATAGACATTATTATATTTGTTTTAAATATTTATGGTACTGTCGAAGGATCTTCTTCCATTTCCAAGGATCTTAATACATTATTAAATAGAATAAGCATTCTTATTCTTTTCCCAATCTTACTGGGAACGTGCTCAGTCTTTCAGTAGCATAAAGTTTTCTGATGTACTTAGTAAGCTTTAGGACATACTCTTTTATTCCTAGTTCAGTAAATATTCTTATTGTGGATAGATGCTGAATGTGGTCAATTTTTTTTCAGAGTGAGGTGGTTGCTTTCAGTTAATGTGTTTATATCATGAATTATGTTGCTATTTTTGAATATTGAATAAACCTTGCATTCACAATAGAAGACATACTTGGTTTGATTTCTTATCTATTTTACATTTAGTAGATTTGAATTTTTGCTGTTTTTGTCTGTTTATTTACTTAGATTTGGGGAATTGAACCCTGACCATCATATATGCAAAGCACACCCTCTACCACTGAGGAACACCTCCAACCTTCACTTGATTATCTAATGAAAAGTTTTCTCATGCTTTAACAAAAAATATTGGTTTAAACCTGTCTGTTCTTTTAACTTCTTTGCACACTGTCTTTTTGAATGATTTGGAAAGTGTTTTCTCCTTATCATTTTCTGGAAAACTTTATGTAGGATTTGGTACTGTCCATATCAATGTTTGGTACACTCCACAACTAAAACCATCTTATTTTTTAAAATGTAAGTTTTTAAGTTTGAATTATTCATTATATGTAATATTATTGCACAAAGAAATGATTTTTTATTCTCAAATATGTTTTCTGATATAACAGGAAAATTTATTGTTTCAGAATTTTCCAATGTAAAATTTAGAATGTTTATTTATGTGTTAAAGTAAACCTTGAGAAACATATTTATTTAAACTTGAAATTATTGTCTTCAAGTTTTTATATATTTTTTATTTTAGTATTCTTTAATATTTCTAAGAATGTACAAGCAAATCTGCTTAACTGATATTTTCTTCCTTAATAGCCTATAACAAATTATCACAATAAATATTATTTTTTTAATATTAATACTGGCAAAGAAAATGATATCAATATGGAAACAATGTTTAATACACTGTAGGCCTTATATATATTATTTTAAATAAACTATCAGCTTGTTATTCCTAATTTTCCTTTATCTTAGCCTATAAAGTCTTCTTATGGTCCATTGTAAGAGATTTGGGGAGTGACCAAAATAGTTATTGCAAATACTTGGGTAAAATGAGTGAGTGGAAACTTGTATATAGAATAAAATATCTCATTCTGTTGCATCAACACCATTCCACATTCTGTCTTTATGAGTTGGACCACTTTAAATAGTGATTCTATATAGAGCCATGCAATATTTGTTTTTCTATAACTGGCTTATTTCACTTAGCATAATATTCATCAAGTTCAGCCATTCCGTCTCATATGGTAGGATTTCTATCATTTTTAGGATCAAATGGTATTCCCTCATAAGCATATAAGGGAATCTTTTAAACCCATTTGTCCATCAACTGACATTTAGTCGATTCCTATATTAATGCTGCAATTGACATAGAAGTGCAGGTACCTCCTTGTGATCTTGTTTTTTAAATATGTTGGATATATACTCTGAGGTGGGAGTGCTGGATCATATGGCATTTGTTTTTTACTTTCATCCTAATTTACACAGTGACCTTATCATTTTAAATTTTCATTAACAGAACATTACAAAACTTGCTATAATTTGATTTTTGGTAATAACTATTACAATCTGTATGATAACATATTGCATTGTTGCTTTGATTTGCACTTCCCTGATGACTAATGTGGAAAAATTTTTAAGATGTTTGTTGGGCATTTGTATGTCTCCCTTGGAAATATATTTGAGTCCTTCACTCATTTTCCATCACACATATATTTTCAAGTATTTTCTTCCATCACGTAGGTTACATTTTTACTGTGTTTGTTGCTGTTGTTTTTTATCTATAAAAAGATGCTTTTGTGGAGCCTTGTGGGGTTTTTTTTAGCCTCACTTATTTAATTTTACTTTTTTGTTTGGCCTTTTGGTGTCAGGTCCAAGAAATCTTTGTTGATATTAACCTCCCAAGTTAGTGAAACAGTAAAACAGGGAAATAATAGTTGTTTTAAAGTTATTTTTACAATATAATCATAGATATTATTAATTTTATTACCATTTCTCTCTTCTCTTGTTCTCTCTCTTTCTCTCTTTCTCAGTGGAGATGAATAAATTGATAGAAAACATTGGATATCCAGAGACATTTTTAGCTATAGTGATATAGACATATATGTCCATAGATTATTATTTTATGATCTAAAATATACTCAATTGAAGTTATCTATAGTCCAATTTGAAAAATCAAAGTTCACAAGCATTGCTCTGGTATGTCAAGTAAAAGGTTTTACCTCAGGAACAAAAGTAGATCACAAAGAGACACCTGCACTTCTGTGTCAATTGCAGCATTAAGATAGGAGTCAACTAAATGTCCATTGATGGACAAATGGATTTAAAAAATTCCCAGCTATCCCACTCCTTGGCCTATACCCAAAGGACTCAAAATTAGCATACTACAGTGATGCAACCATATCAAGGTTTATAGCAGCTCAATTCACAATAGCTGTATTGTGGAACCAACCTAGATGCTCTTCAATAGATGAATGCATAAAGAAACTGTAGTATATCTACACAATGGAATATTATTCAGCCATAAAGAAGAATAAAATGATGGCATTTGCAGGTAAATGGATGCAGTTGGAGAATATTATACTAAGTGAGACAATCCCAAAAACCAAAGTCAATACAAGTCAATCCCAAAAACCAAAGGCTGAATGATTTCTCTGATAAGTGGATGATGATACATAATGGGGAGGTGGGAGGGAGGCAAGAATGGAGGAAGGATGGATTGTGTAGAGGAAAAAGAGGGGTGAGGAGGGGGTGGGGGGAAGGAAAAAGAACAGAATGAGACAAACATCACTACCCTATGTACATGATGATTATGCAAATGGTGCAACTCTACTTCGTGTACAACCAGAGAAACAACAGTTGTACCCCATTTGTGTACAATGAATAAAAAAAATTATATGCTTATGAGGGAATACCATTTGGTTCTAAAAATGATAGAAATCCTACCATATGAGACAGAATGGTTGAACCTGATGAACAGATGAATATTATATTAAGTATTTTCTGTAGTTCATAGAATACAGTTCACAGACCACATATAACTGTCACTTTCAAAAACTTAGTCACTTTTTATGAAAGACATTTTGACATTTTTGGATATTTATTGGCAAAACACATAATACAATCCAATACTTAAATGTTGTCTTATAAAACTACAAGTTAAATCATTACAAAAAAGCTTGGAAGGACTTAATTTCATTAGATATCTTTGTTGGCACTTTCTCTTTTTTACTTCCAGGAAACTACTTCTATGATTGACTTCTCATGACAATTTTAATGTAGCACTCACCGGAGTATTTTGCATTATTTATAATTTGTATTTAAATCCTAATATGATGTTTCTTATAAACAGAAACCATATCCACTAAGTCAATACTTTATCTACAAAAATTAAGGAAAAACTTTAATTAAAAGTTGAATACTCCCAGATCACAGTATAACCAGGTATTTTTGGCAACCTGTAGAGGAAAACTGATACTAATTTAGGAAAACAATTTCAGCAAAAGATGTACTGAAAATTTTTGAAAATATACTAAGAAATAAAGAATGAGGCATATGCTCAGTTTCAAACAGAAATAGGGAAGGAATGATTATTGATAAAGTATGTAGACTGCTTTATCTTTCTTCTGCCAGGACTCCCTGTGAGTCAAGGTCCAACTGTGCTAAAAGCAAAGCTGCATTTAAATTCCTAAGTACTGTTGATAAAATCATTGTTTGTAAAAAAAAATTTGTATAAAACAAAGTCTTCTATCATGATCATGGAAAGAAAATCCATCGTAAAATATAAGCTGCTGGATTTGACTTACTTTATCAGAAAACTTTTCAATGTGTTGAGCCAGATAATCAGAGCTAATAGCAGAACACAGTTACAGCTTCACCAAGGGTCTGCCCTACTGCCCTTGGGTGACTCTAATGCAATTAGTCTCTAAAGTGTGTGTGTGGGTGTGTCTTCCTGTGATTCACTCTCTGTGGTTCACTCTTTCATATACACCACTATATAATTTTATATATTAAATCAAATTATATATATATAATTTGATGTAATATATATCAAATAATAATAATAATCAAATAAAAATATATATACTTAAATTCCTTACTTTAATTCTGTTTTAGGAAAGATTTTCTGATTGTTTTATTTGAAGGACACTATTATTTCTTATTTTGAAGATAATAAACATGAAGTTTAGATAAGTAGTGTATATCTCTTAATTGTTGAAGAAAGCATTTGGATATACATATCTATCTATATAGAGATATATATCACAATTTCTTTTAAATAAAAAGAAATTTCCATGGGATAAGAAAAAAGTAACAGAAAATGTGTGCAGTCTTACAAACAAGAGTTTACAAAACTGTTTATAGAAGTTTAATAGAAATGTATAACATAAGTTATACAACTTGAAAATTTTTTAATTTGATATATCTATGGTAGGTTTTGTGAAAAAACTTCTATCTCTTTCCAAGATTATTGTTTTTTATAGAAAGATTAATGCTTGCCTTTTTTAAATCCAACATATATTTATGTGACACTGTCATTGAAAGTGTTTAGTCCTTTAATTTGAAAATAATATTGAACAAATTTAAAAGAATGGCTATTTGAAATTAGAAAGGCAGCAGATATTGGTTCCATCTTATAATTCCATGTCTCTAATTATTGTTTTTCATTATGATATCACTATTCATAAAACTATCTTTATCTATAAATAATGATTTTATATTTTAATTAAATCATGAATATTAGCATAAAATTCAACCTATACTCACAATATATTTTCTCCAATTTTTAAAATCTTCAAGAGAGTATAGTGAACCCCAGAAGTGAATTTTGACCTTATTAAATTGTGTTGTTTTTATGTTTTTTAAATAAAGTTTGCAAAGTTGATAAATGTGAGGTATGTATAAAGTTGGATTCCATGGTAAAACTAGGGTAAAAGCTCAAAGTTTTTGTCTTTTTTTTTAATTGTAAACAAATGGGATACATGTTGTTTTATTGTAAACAAATGGGATACATGGAGTGAATGCATACCATTTGTGTAATCATACATTTATGTAGGGTAATGGTGTTGAATCACTCTGTTATTTTTCCCTTCCCCAAGCCCTTCCCACTGCTCTTTTCCCTCTATACAGTCCCTCCTTCCTCCATTCTTGCTCCCTCCAACCCCCATTATGTGTCATCATCCATTATCAGCGAGACCATTCATCCTTTGTTTTTTTGAGATTGGCTTATCTCACTTAGAATGATATTCTCCAATTTCATCCATTTGCCTGCAAATGCCATAATTTTATTATTCTTTCTGGCTGAGTAATATACCATATACCATATATATATGGTATATATATAAAGAAACTGTGATATATATCACAGTTTCTTTATCCATTCATCAATTGAAGGACATCTAGGTTGCTTCCACAATCTGGCTATTGTGAATTGAGCAGCTATGAAAATTGATGTGGCTGTATCTCTGTAGTATGCTGATTTTAAGTCCTTTTGGTATAGGCCGAGGAGTGGGATAGCTGGGTCAAATGGTGGTTCCATTCCAAGCTTTCTCAGGAATCTCCACACTGCTTTCCAGAGTAGCTTCACTAATTTGTAACCTCACCAGCAATATATGAGTGTACCTTTTCCCCCACATCCTCGCCAACACCTATTGTTGCTTGTATTCTTGATAATTGCCATTCTAATTGGGGTGAGATGGAATCTTAGGGTAGTTTTGATTTGAATTTCTCTTATTACTAAAGATGTTGAACACTTTTTCATATATCTGTTGATTGCTTGTAGATCTTCTTCTGTGTAGAGTTTTTTGAGTTCTTTATATATTCTGGAAATTAGTGCTTTATCTGAAGTATGAGTAGCAAAGATTTTCTCCCACTCTGTAGGTTCTATCTTCACATTACTGATAGTTTCCTTTGCTGAGAGAAAGGTATTTAGTTTGAATCTATCCCAGTTATTGATTCTTGCTTTTATTTCTTGTTCTATGGGAGTCCTGTTAAGGAAGTCTGATCCTAAGCAAACATGTTAAAGATTTGGACCTACTTTTTCTTCTATAAGATGAAGGGTCTCTGGTCTGATTCCAAGATTCTTGATCTATTTTGAGTTGAGTTTTGTGCAGGGTGAGAGATAGGGGTTTAATTTCATTCTGTTGCATATGGATTTCCAGTATTCCCAGCACCATTTGTTGAAGAGGCTATCTTTTCTCCATTGCATAATTTTGGCCCCTTTGTCTACTATGAGAAAATTGTGTTTATTTGGGTTTGTGTCTGTCTTCTATTCTCTACCATTGATCTACCCGTCTATTTTGGTACCAATACCATGCCGTTTTTGTTACTATTGCTTTGTAGTACGTTTGAAGTTCTGGTATTGTGATACCCCCTGCTTCACTCTTCCTGCTAAGGATTGCTCTAGCTATTCTGGGTTTCTTATTCTTCCTGATGAATTTCATGATTGCTTGATCTATTTCTGTAAGGTACGTCATTGGAATTTTATTTGGAATTGCGTTGAATCTGTATAGCACTTTTGGTAGTATGGCCATTTTGACAATATTAGTTCTGCCTATCCATTAACATAGAAGATCTTTCCATCTTCTAAGGTTTTCTTTAATTTCTTTCTTTAGTGTTCTGTAGTTCTCATTGTAGAGGTCTTTCACCTCTTTTGTGAGATTGATTCCCAGGTATTTTATTTTTTTGAGGCTATTATGAATGGGGTAGTTTTCCTAACTTCTCTTTCTGAAGATTCATCACTTATGTATAAAAATGCATTGGATTTATGAGCATTGATCTTATATCCTGCTACTTTATTGAATTCACTTATGAGTTTTAAGTTTTCTGGTGGAATTTCCTGGTTCCTCTAAATATATAATCTACCGTTGGAATTTACGTGTATTAATTACTTTGTTATAGATGCAAGGAAAGTCATACTATTTCACTATGTTGGGTGGAAAGTAATCAATATCCATCAATCTCCTTCTTCAAATCCCCTGACATCCGCTACTTGATGTAGGAGTTCTCTGTAGTTTTCCTGGCATTCCCTTCTTTCTGAATATAGTTATTGATATGTGAGATGTGAATGGTTTCTATTGGATAAAGACATGGCAGGATGTAATTTTTTCCTAACAATGATAACTCTTTGACATTAGCATTCTACTAGGAAAATTGAACTACACATTGAAGTCAAGTAAACATAATTAGAAGAGTGTTTGAAAAACAAAGATTTTGGTGAGTGAAGTCCAAAGAAATAAAGCTGCCAACCAAAGGCAAACTTTATATATGTATATTAAATATATTATTTATTGCCTATGACAGGATTTCTCAATTTCAGCCTGGTTTATATTTTGGGCCAGATAATTCCTTCTTGTAGAGTGGGCCTTTGTAGAGAGTAGGATGTTTAGCATTATCCCTGGTTACTTCAAACCAGATGTAAATTGTACTTCTGCTCTGGTAAAACCAAATTATGAAAGTCAAAAATGTCTCCAGGTATTGTGAAATATATTCAGGAGTTGAGAACATCTGAACTTTGGTGTCTATTGAGAAAATATTTTTTACTAAAAAGCAAATTTTATTTTGAGGAAAACTATAAGTAATTATTATGGTATGCTATACTAACAATTCTAGGAGATGGTAGGAAAATGTTTCAATAAAGGAAATAATTATACAGCTGTTTTTAAATAATTTTTTATAATTATAAAAATTTCTCTGGTTCACCAAAAAATTGTCCTGTAGCTTTATAACTGTACAAATACACAAATACACTGATAATATAAATTTTCATTGAAACAGAATGTGCTCTTTTGTACTTCCAAATTTTCCAATATTGTCCATAGTCGATTCTTTTCTATTTTTTATGAACATAAAAATATTGTTCATATTTATAGGATATAGATTTAATTTTTTGCATGTATATAATGCATAATGATCAAATCATTTTTTTTTCAAATTTCTCAATTCTTCAGAGCTATTTGTTATTTATTTTATTCTGGATCACCAATGAACAAACTTATTTAGAAGCTTTGGATTTTACAAATCATAAAAGTTTGGCACCTGTATTCTAGTTATTTTAATGCTTTGTGCAAGAGTCTGAAAACAAGACACTGCTGAATTTGTTTTGAAATTTTAAGAATATTATTGTGATTTCAAAAAAATTAACTTCATTGAGACAACAGAAAAATTTTATTAAATAATAAATATAAATAATTTTTTACAGAGGAAATGTTATAATTATTCTAAGTAGTGAACTGAGTTCATATATTTTCAGGAATAATCAAGGGAAAAATTGTCAAAATTAATTTTTCTAGTGTTTTTAGATTTTATGAGAACCAATCCTAATTTTACTACTTAATAAATTATTGTTGTAATTTTAATTTTGCATATTAATGTGATTCAGTGTTCCATTTCCATATGGGTTAAATGTGTACTGATCAGATTAAGAATTGTATATCTTTGATATTACTTTATATTTGGAAACTTTGAATTTTTCTCTTCTAGTTTTTCATAAAATATATCAAAGGTTTTCATGAAAAATAGTCATCCCTCTGTTCTGTAGAATACTAGAACTTACTACTACTATTTAGTGTACTTGGACACCCATTCAGATCAATTTAGTTTCCACATATGAGTTGGAACATACGGCATTTGTCTTTCTGTGTCTAACTTAGTTTACTTAAATCCTAAAATGATAGGATTTAACCATTTCCAACTGAATATATATTTCACATATATGCAGTGGAGTGTAAATAACACATTTCCTTTATCCATTCATTCACGGATGGGTATGTAGTTTTTTTTCATATCTTACCTATTGTGAACAGTGCTGAAATAAACACGATAACACAGGCATGTCCTTGGTATGTTGATTTAATATTTTGGGCTATGTATACCCATAAGTGAGGTAGCTGGATTGTATGGTAATTTTAAACACAGGTATTAGTGATTCAGAGCAGAGAAATCTAGTTGATCTACAGAGTAATGTGTCATGTGGAAGCTTGGAAATAACTTAAGGAAGTTTATATCACAGAAAATAAATCAAGAGGAAGAATGATTTGGAAATGTAAATTATTCTAATAGAACCAATTTAAAAGTATTAAATCATAAACAGTACACCACATGTTAAAAATTTTGTAGGTAAAATAATATTTATTTGGTAATCATTCTATTTGACTATAAAATTAATCACATGACATTAGTACTAATAAGCAGCATTTTCTAACTATGTTAGATGCACACATCAACTTAATACCATATTCAAGTTGTGTTAAAATGCTTTTTAGCTTTTTCTTTAAGTAATTTTAACTTCAATTAATTAGTACTATAACTTTTTATACTAGACCAATAGTACACAAGGTTTACAACATGATAATGAAATATGGTTTTTAATGATCATGTAAAAATTGGGTGCAGCAGCAATCAATTTTCATAATTCTATTAAATTACCTGTGTACTGAGGAAATTAATGCAGGGTTGAAATTGTAAACCTGATGATTAAGCAAGTATCTGGTACCTTTCTGGAACCATGTATAAATACCTCTTACATACTTTGCTAGCATTACTTGCCTCATTTTCTCTCTATCTCCTTTCATTCCTTTCCCTTTTTTTCTTTTTATACGTATTTTTTGTACATTAGAAGTGTCTATGATTCAATACTCTAATTTTATTCCTTAAACCTACATAGATGTGTACTCACATTATGTATTTTAGTCTCCTCCTTTGAAAGACCAGAAATAACAGATATTTTATATAAGGAACCTAAACAGCAAACTTAGGTAGAGTAATTCTGTTTATAAAATTTCCTGTACAAAACATGGTCCCTAATGCATAATCAGGAAGAGGCATTTCCTAAAATGGAACTAGACCCCAATGCGTAGCTTTTTTGATTGGATTTCCATTGGCAATACCTCTCTGCATGATTCTGAGATGGATAGATTAAGCACGATTTTATACAGGGTTCATTTTCTTCTACCTCCAACTAGGATGATTACATGTAGAACTGTTCTACTCTTACTTTGAAAGAAAACTCATATTTCAATAAATAAAATTTTTAAAAAGCTTTAAACTCTAGAGGGAAAGTAATCTATCCTTCAATACAAAAAATAAGGATAAGTAATTTCATCATTTATGAAACATTCCCGTTAATATTAATATCCAGCCTTTAATTGGTTCCTTTGGACATTCAATCAACCCAACATATTCAGCTTTACTGAGAACACAACTGTGAATATATTCAAAAGTTTCAAAGAGTACAACTGTTAAAAGTGCAGACAGGAAATTATGGTCATTAAATCTCACAGAGCCTCAGTTACTTTTGAGTGTATTTTGACATTCTATAAATATATTAAGGAATCATTGATGTAAAAATTGTATGTTAAGTTAAACTGTATTATATTTTTTAGGAAAGCATTCATCTTTGACAGGAATTAGCTTCAAAGGAAACTTGCTGATATGATTTAATATACTTGTAAACATATGTGTGCTGTACCATTTATCTGGAGTTTTTAGTGTAATAGTCTACCTAAAGGTTTTATTTCAACCATTCAAAATTTCAGGTCCTTTTATAATTCTGATAAATATATTTTATTGCCACCTCTAGTGTTTGACCAAATCCATCCCAGTATGCAATGCATAGGGACATAACATTACTCAAATTCAGACAACAAAATTGATTCCAGGATATCATTTTCTGTGAAACATTTTCCATTAGAATGAATATGATAAATTCCATTCATATGTCAACACAATTATACTAATATCACCATAGTATGAAAAACCGTCTACACTATTTTCTACCTCCATTATGTACTTTTTTAAACAACATGTTTCAGTTTCCTGTGTTGACTACTGGAATCACCCTGCCTTCATGGAATATGATTGAGGTTTGTGTAGATTTACGTCTCTTGCTACAACTTGTTAAACAAAGAATTGCCAAACAGTTATAAACAGGTTTTCCAATTTTTCATCATTTAAGTTTCCCAATTCAGAATTTCTAATTTTGAAATATACTGATATCATTTAAAATTTATTTAAAAACAAGTTTGAAGACTTTTTTCTTTTGAAAGAAAGACATTTAGAAATATTTCTAAAGATCTATAATATTTATTTTCTATTTGGATATTCATACATGAATTACTAGTGTAAAGAAAATTACTGTGAAAAAGTATTTGAAATAATTTATTGTTATTTTTAAGCCCATCTAAGAGATAGGCCTAGCTAAAACACAAACCCAAATTTCAGCAGATGATAAAATATATCTCCACATGATTTTGGGGATTCTTTTTAAAATAAGTAATAATATGTTTTTACTAATGTTGTACTTAATATGAATTTGTTTTACACATATTAATTTTTCAAAGTGAAATTCCTAAAATTACATGTTCATATATATAGTTATAATATTTCCATTTGAAAGTGACTTTCTTTTCCAAAATTTATTCACCTGGATATGATGGGACTTTGTTTTTTTAAAACTGCATTGAAGTATTTTACCTGCATAATATTTCACCCTATGAATATACCATGAGTAGTACAATGTCAGAGTTTTTGTGGCTTTAAGTGTTTTATTAAATAAATTAAGATGAAAAGAACCAATTATGTAAATTTGGATTGATGGTCTTTATTGTTTGTGTTTTTTCTTTTTTGCTATAAATCTGAGATTTTGTTGTTGTTTAGGCAAAATTCTTAAATAATCTTGAACTATATTTATAAATTTTGTTCTAGAAAAGATTTTTTTCATAGCTAAGAGTTTGAGCAGTACTACTTTATTTGTATTCTATTTAGTCTTTTTATTATTGGTACCAGGGATTGAACCCAGGTTCGATTACCCCCTGAACCATATTCCCAACCATACTTTTATATTTTATTAGAGACTGGGTCTTGCTGAGTTGCTCAGGGCCTCACTAAGTAAGTTGCTGAGACCGGGTTTGAAGTCAAAATTCTCCTGCCTTAGCCTCCTGAGTCTCTGGGATTACAGTTGTATGCCACACTTGTATTCTATTTATTCTTAAATTATTGTTTTTAATTAATATTTGAACCATATAGAAACTACATAGAAACATAAAAATTATACATACATATCAATGGAGTAACTGCAGATGTCTTGGAACATGCCTGGTTTCAATTTGCATTATTTGATAATGCAGGTTTTTGGATTTAAATTTTTCAATAAATTTTTCCCATTTAAAAACAGATTACTATGGTAAATGTGATTTGTAAGGTATGTAAATTGCATTAATTCATAATGATGGATTATAAGATTTTTCACATTAAAAATATGATACGAGATAAAATTAAATGTGAAATTTGGGGAGGGGTGTACTGGTCACAGCAAGTCACAAATTTTAAACTAAAGAGATAAGAAAAAGCATTGATACTCTTAAAAATTATATTTTAACCGTATTTGAGACATATGCACACTCTTAGTTCTATCTTGAAATTTTAACTTCAATTGCAATGAGAATATTTTAAATCATATGTTCCTAATTCCTCTCTTTCATATATTGTGGACTTTTACATTTACATACCATATATTATTACAATGCATTAATATCATTATTTACATGACTTTGCATTTTTGAATGATCAGTAATTATAAAGTGTCATTCATTTTTCATTAATTGCACTCATTTTCTAAGAAATTTGCAAAGAAATTTGATCAAATATTTACAAAAAACACAAAGATAAAGCTGAAAACAGTTATCTTGCATCTTTTTTAAACTATAAAGGGAAAGTCCTGTGTAATCTTATTTATACAAAATTGTAGAAAGAGCAATCTTACCTATAGTAACAGAAAGCAGATCAGTGGTTGTCCAGGTGACACTATTGCAGAGTGATTTCAAAGAGGCATGAAGCAAAGACAGTTATGTAACATGGGATAAGATGTAGGAATTGGGAATTATTTGTTATAAGACCCTTGAACATGAAGTAAAATAAAAACTGAGACCACAATCTAGCTATCGTGAATTGAGCTGCTGTAAACATTAATGTGGCTGCATTACTATAGTATGCTAATTTTAAGACCTTTGGGTATTGTTGGGACTAATGACATGTTAACTAACTCAGGCTGACTCCTTACTTCCTGGCAAGTAAGCAAGATCAAGGCCTCAAAGGCGGTTTTGAAAGTTAATGACGATAAATCATACCACCATCAGGGATTGGTTAACAACAGTTCCGCAAATGCGATCAGCTCATGCTTGCCATATAGTCCTATAGGACTCTCACCTGCGTGAACCCCCTGTGTCTTGCTGTCCTTTAAGCTGGTTGGTTCCCACCTAGACTTCACCCTACATAAAAGCTGTGTGACTTCCTCAATAAATGAGTTCCTGCTGTGACTGATCTCCCTGACGCGTCTGATTGTCTTCTGCCCGGAGGGCTGTGGGCAGGCAGTCAGTTTGCCCTACCTTTCCTGGTCTGGCCTTGTTGGGGAGTGCTCCCTTCCCTTGTCGCTGGTCAAGAAGAGCAAGGGAATTAAAGACCCCAACAGGGTATAACCGAGGAGTAGGATAACTGGGTCAAAAGTTGGGTCCATTCCAAGTTTTCTGAGGAAACTTCACACTGCTTTCCAGAGTGGCTGCACCAATTTATAACTCCACCAGCAATGTAAAATGTGCCTTTTTCCCCACATCCACACCAACATCTACTATTGTTTGTGTTCTTGTTAATAGCCATTCTAATTAGAGTAAGATGAAATCTTAGAGTTGTTTTAATTTGCATTTCTATGGAATTGGAGACTATCATGCTAAGTAAAATAAGCCAATCCCAAAAACCCAAAGGCTAAATATTTTCCCTGATAAGTGGATAATGATATATAATGGGGGTTAGTGGGTGGGGATTAAAGAAGACTGGAGAGGAACTTTAGATTACATAGAAGGAAATGAGAGGGAGGATGGGGCAGGAGTATGAAAGATGGTGGAATGAGACAGACATCATTACCCTATGTACATGTATGATTACACGAATGGTATGAATCTACATCATGCACAACCACAAAAATGAAAACATGGTCCATTTTAGAGAAGGTTTCATATGCCTTTGAGAAGAAAGTGAAATCAGTTGTTAATGGACAGAATATTCTACACATGCTGTTTTGATAATAATTTTTTTTAGTTCTGAAGTGTCTTTAATTAGTTTATGTCTGGATGACTTTTTGATTGGTGAGAGAGGTGTATTGAAATCATCCAATATTATTATATGGGTGTCTATTTGATTCTTTAATTGAGTAGGGTTTGTTTCATTTATGAGGGTGCACCAACATTAGAAGCACGTTTATAATTATTATGACTTGTTGAATTGTTCCTTTAACCAGAATAAAGTGAACTCCTTTGTCTCTTCTGATTAATTTTGGATTAATTAGATACAAAAAAAGCTACTTCTGCTTGCTTTTGATCTCTATTTACATAGTGTATCTTTTTCTATCCTTTTCCCTTCAGCCTGTTAATACATTTGCCTATAAGATTAGTCTCTTATAAACATGTTGTTGAGTGTACTTTTTATCCATTCTGCCAATCTGTGTGTTTTGATTTGAAAGTTTCAACCATTTACATTTAATGTTGATGTAAAGAGCTGGTATTTGTTATCTGTCATTTTAAATTTATTTCTAATGTTTAATTCAGAACTGATTATCCTTTAATTATCTATTCTAATGTAATTCATCCATACAGTGACTTTGATATTTATTTTGAATTTCTTCTGTATGAAATATCTTACTGAGTATATTTTATAGTGCTGATTTGGTGCTTATGAATTCTTTTAGTTTCTGCTTATTGTGGAAATTTTTGTTTGTTTCTTCTTCAATTCTGAAGGGTATTTTGCTGGATATAGTAATTTGGTATATATTATTTCATATATTGCTGTCTTAGTAGGAAATGGATTTCTCAGCCTGCCAGCCACCCAAATGTGAATTTCCAAGTCTATGTCTCTCAATGTCGTCAAGCCACCTGAGCAATTTCCCTAATCCTTTTCAACTGTTCCTTTCACATCACAGAGGTCAAAAGGAAATTGGGTTGCACTCTTCTGTCCCCAGTGTGATCAGGCCTGTCTGAAAAATTTCCCCATCTTTCTCTGCTGGTCATTCATGTGCCTTGAGACTTAATTGGAGAGTGGGTTGCTCTTTCCTCTGTACCTCTGCCTTGAAACTTCTGGATCCACTATTCTGTATAACTGTTTTGGGATCATGTGTTTTCATGTACACTTTAGGTCATGCAGTAAATGCTGGCTGAGCAGAGTGGAAGTATTTGCTAAGTACTCTCCAGTTCCCTCAGGAGTTAGAATCACAAAACCCTGGAGCTAGATCTCCATGTCAGTTATTCACTTAAAAGTTGAGAAATCCAGAATAAATTTTGAGTGCAAATTTGTCTGCTGTGTTTCCCTTTCCCTTTGTGTTACCCCTTAGTATCAGTGACACAGCACTGCTGTTGCTGCCAGGTTCAGGCATATTTCCATGTATGCTTTGTTTATGATATCAGAATCTCTGGGCTTCTCTGAATCTCTGAAATATGCAAACCACATTGCTATGAAGTCATATTTCTGTTTTTCAGATTCCAAATAGCAGATTATTCTCTATTCTTATTCTGCTATTATTCTCACTTATGTGAGATGTGCCTCCTTTCTCTTCTCTGTCATCTTATAACCTAGCGAGAATAATTTTTTTAGATCACAAAAAAGATGAATGAACACAGTTTGGATGACATATTATTGTTAGTGTTAAAAAAAGTAAATTGTTTTCCTGTATATTAGAAATAAACTATTGGAATTTAAAATTAAAGAGGGTCAAAATACCATCTACTAAAACATGTCAAAAATGAAAAAGGCATATATCTAACAAAATATATATTTCATGCACAGAAATGTGTAAAACAATGAAGAAATGTATCAAAGAATATCTAAATAAATGGAAACATATTTTGTGATATGGATCAGAAGGCTTATCAATAGATATTTATCCTTCCCAACCTAATTTATAGATTTGACAACACTAATCAAAATCCCAGTGTGTGATCTTGTGTATACTGACAAATGGGTTGTAAATTCATGTAAAAAATGACAAAGACATAAAATAGCCAACACAATATTAAGAAAAACAAAGGAAAACTAATGTGGAGGACACACTACTCAATTTTAATATTTTAAACCTACAGTAATCAATATGGCATCTTAATGATAAAAGAAAAAGTACATATGTTATGGTTTTGATGGGTGATATCCCTGAAAAGCTCATATGTGAAGTAATGCAAGAAGATTTAGAAGAGTAATGATTGAATTATAAGAGCCTTAACCCATCAGTGACTTAATCCCATGAGAGAATTAACTCAGTGGTAACTGAAGGTGGGTAGAGTATGGCTGGAGGAAGTAGGTCTTTGGGGACATGCTTTTGGGGTATATATTTGGCATCTTGCAAGTGGAGTCTCTCTTGCTGCTTTCTGATCATGTAAGCTGCTTACTTTCAGCACACAGTTCAACCCTGATGTTCTGCCTTACCTGGAACATGAAGGAATGAAGCCGCTGTCCATGGACTGAGACTTCTCAAACCATGAGGCTCCAAATTGTAATGTACAAAGCTACTCTCCCCACCCTTTCTGTTGCAGCCATTTCCCCACCTCCAAACTACTATAAGTATGTGAACATCCTAGATAGGTATTGGTTCATCAGTCAGCTTGCAAGTATCCTTCTCCTTTATTGGTCCCCTGTTAGCCCAGTGGAATTCAACTGCTTCACTGTAGCTACCCCGCCATCTTTTCTCTTGCTTTTGTCTCTCCTACTCACTTGCTTTCTCTCTCCTCCTCACTTTTCCACTCTCTCTATTGTGCACCCTTCCTCTTTTCCTCTCTTTTCCTCTCATTTTCTCTCTTACCCTGCAGGGAGACACTCTATTTGCTTAAAAACCCTCTTATGTGATTTCCCATGTCCAGCATGGTTTTCGGGGGTTTTCTTACACAAATAAACTTTTCTTCCTTTAAAATTGTTCTTGTCTTCTGTCGGATCTTTTAGTCATAGCAGCACAAAGAGGACTAAAACAGAAATAGGTACTCAAAAGTGGGGTCATTTCTATTACTAAACTGACCATGTGATTCAAAAGCAATTGGAATTTTTTGGACTTTGTTGAAGGAATTTTGAAATATGTAGCATTACAAGCTGGAAATACATTAAATTGCTGTAAGTGGAGCTTAATGATCAATTCTGGTGGGAATTCAGAGGACCAAATAGGACTGTGCCAATAGGACTGTGGACTTTGAAGACAGGGTGCAAGAGGAAAGGACACTATTAGAATTTGGAGTAGAGCCATTCATGTTATGTTCTGTCTGAAAAGTTGTCTGCATTTTGCTTGTGTCCACAAACCGATCAGTGAACTAATCCTCTGACAGGATTAACTGAGTGTTAGCTGAAGGTGGGTAAGGTGGGGTTGGAGGAAATGGGTGATTTGGGGCATGCCTTTTGGGCATATGTTTTATATATGGTGACTGGGTATCTCTCTCTGCTCACTGATTGCCATGTGAGCTGCTTTTCTCTGTTACACTCTTCCTCCAAGATGTTCAGCCTCACCTTGAGTCCTGTGGTATGAAGCCACTGTGCATGGACTGAGACCTCTGAAATCATGAGCCCTCAAATAAACTTTGCTCCTGTACAATTGTTCTGGTTAAGTCTTTTATTTGTGGCAGCAAAAAAGCTGATTAAAACAACATAGGTTATTGGAGTAAAGCAGAGAGAACAAAAATAGACCCACACATATAGTCAACTGATTTTGGACAAAAGAATAAAGGTTATTAAGTTTAAAAAGGATAAACTTTTTAAAAAATTGGAACAATTGGAACAATTGAAGTTTATATTAAAAAAAACTGAACCTAGATATAAATACTACACTTTTACAGAAACTAAATTAAAAGGCTCATCAACCTTAAAACAAAATATGAAATTATAAAATTTGTGCTGAACATAGGAGAAAATATATATGGTCTTTTCTTTCATAATGAGTTTTAAATTACAACATCAGTACCATGATCCATCAAGGAATACAGTGATGTTTAACATTACTAAAATGTAAAACCTGGGAAAAAAATGAATTAACAAACTGAAAAAAATTGCAAATGCATATCTAAAAAAAGTAAGAAAAGTATAAACATATTTTAAACTCAAGGTCAAGATAGCAAATAAGGCACTTTGGAAAGATAAGCAATAATGCCAAATGTTAACAGTGACACAGAGCAACAGGAACTCTGATTCATGTCTGGAGGGAGTGCTAAATTATACAGATTACTGAAACACTGTTATCTCTTTTCCTACAAAATTAAATATTCTCACTCTGCCAACCAGCAATTAGACTCTTTGTTATTTACTCAACTGAAGTGAATACTTATGTTCACAAGAACCTACACACGAGGTGTTTATTGCAGTTTATTCATAAATGCAAAAACCAAACAAAAAAAATAAAACCAAGATATACATCAATATGTGAACAAATTAACCACCATAATTCATCTGTATGAAGTAATATGATTTAATGATGACAAAAGACATAAATCATCAACCCCCCAAAATAAGAAAATTCAAGGATGCAACTTTAATGCACATTACTAATTGAAAGAAGCCAGCCTAGAAAAGCTGCACAGTATATAATGTCAATTTTATGTGAATTTTTGGAAAAGACAAATCCATTGAATCAATAAACAAATCATTGCTACTCTCAGACTCCAAGCATAGAAAATTATTTAGAGTAGAAAACCTACTCAGTAAGATATTAAGATGATAAATTCAAGACTTTAAACATTTACCAAAATGTGTAGAACTTTATAGTTACAGTGATGTAGATCTGGACTATCCTCCAATGTCTCATGTGTTGAAAACGTGGTCCTCAAAGCAGAAATGTTCAGAGGAGGAGTATTCAAGAAATGATTGGATTGTGATGATTTTAACTTCATTACTGGATTAATCCATTTGATGGATTAATAATTTGGATTGACTACTGGGAGGTGATGGAAATTATAGGCTTGTGAGTCACAGTTGGAGGAAGTAGGTCACAGGAGACATGTCTCTTCTCCCTTAGCCAATTCCTCTCCCCAAAGTCATTACTCTTCCCTTCTGCAATGAGCTGAGCAGCTGTCCTTGGCCATGCCCTTCCACCATGAGCTTTCTGCCTTGGAGTCATACAACTATGGTCTAAAATCTCTGAAATCATGAGCAAAAATAAATATTTTCTCATCTAAGATGTTTTTCTCAGGTATTCACAGTAACGCACAGTTGACCAACATGACAGTCTGATAAGTAACCCTTATGAACTGAGAAATTTTTAAAATTATTTGAAGGATAAAGATATCAAGATGTAATGCAATGGAAAATTGTGTGGCAAAATTATCAAATTACTGAAGCAAACTTGCTATAAGAGTGGGGCAATAAGGTGAGAATTTAACCAACTTTGGAAAAATATTTTGTAAGATGTGCGGCATCTCTAATCATCATGTAAGTGCTATTTCAACCGTGGGAGTGTTATCTTGAAGGACATGGACTTTCTCTCTTGTGCACTGAAAACTATGACTTTATGTGACAGTGAATAAAATGAACACACCATGAATCTCAATATTGTGCACATCCATGAGACTGGAATCCTAACTAAAATAAGATGCATTCCATGCTTGTATAAATATATCAAAATAGATTCTACTGTCTGTCATGTATAACTAAAAAGAACAAATACAAAAGTGTCCAACAACAAACTTGGAGGAGGATAAGTTTATTCTGACTCACAGTTTAGGAGATCGAGTCCATAGTTGACTGATTACTTTGAGCCCCAGGTGAAGTAAAGCATCATGGGCTAAAGGTGCGGCAGTTGAAAGTTGCTCACCTCATGGTGCCAGAAAACAGAGAGAGAGAGAGAGAAAGGAACTTCAGGGAAGATGGGCCCTCCCAGGCAGGGCAGCCCCCAGCGAGTCCCCTCCTCTAACCATGCATCAGCTGCCTACTGTTACCACCCAGTCATTCATTCAAACTGGTATGAACTGCTTAGGTTACATCTCCATGAGCTAACTAACCATTTCACCTCTGAATATTCCTGCATTATCATATATCACTATATCACTATGGCAAACTAGTATTACGTGAAGAAATTGCTTTCTTACACGTATGCTCAGAGGATTGTTCTTTGGAATGCTGGTCATGAAATGGAACAAATATGCTAATGATGTCATTGCTTGTGCAGCCTATAAATCCCCTCTCCCTGTGATAAATGACAGAGACCAGAACATTGTGGAGAGATGGGTGCTCATCTGTCTGGCTGAGCCTCTGGATTTACCATTATGAGGAACATAGATGCTACTTGTCCAGCTTGTAATACTGGTATCTTCCTTGTAAGCAGTTTTCAATAAAGCTGATGCCTTACATGCTGTCTCTGGGTATCTGCTTTGGATTATTGGCAACATATCCCACTGCCCTATCACAACTGGACTGTTAAGAGTTCTGTGAATAATATGTCATATTAATATAAGATATGATAACATAAGAGAAAACAAATGGGGTATATATGAGGACTCTATACAATAGTCTCAATAACACTGCATTTCCAAAATTGTTCTTAAAAAAAGGTTTCATTCAAAGCAATTTGACTATTTTCAGGAGTACAATAATATGAATCAATAGTGTACACATTTAAATGTAATTTTCTCTTTTTAAGTAACTCATCTGCATTATTTTGGTATGTAATGTCAAGCAAATATTATTTCCTCCCAGTTTCCCTTCACCTTGCATTGTAGATGATTTTCTATTTGTTTATGTTACTTACTAAACAATCTTGAACTCTCTTTACTATATCTAATGTATCCACAAAATGATATTACTCAATTTTTTATCTTACCCAACAATTAAGGATCAGAGAAAGCAATGTGAGAATAGATTTAAGAAGAAGAGTAATTCACATTGATCCATAGATACCATTAAGATAATAAATAATGCATATTTGCAGTGATAAAAGGAAGTTATTAAAATTAAATAAAAATATACATTATCTTTGAATTTGAACACAATTTGGACTGCACTGTTTTACATCTCTAAAAGCTTTGAATTTGTAATGTTACTTGTCTTAATCAATTATGTGGTACCTTCCCTCCAAACAATTAATACAGTTGATAAGTGTACATGGTTGCTAATAAAAATTTAATGTGATAGTATGAAGAACTTTGTTTATATATATTAATATGTACATTTATTTTTATAATTACAAGGACAAGTAAGTCCATAAAGTGATATAGTGTATATAATAAGGCAGATGAAAGAAATCCAATATGGGACTTATTATATTGTAGGTATGTTATGTTGAAAGGTACTCAAAATATTTCAACACTATTTCAATTATTTTTCTGAAATTTTTAAGACCTATTGTATATATGGAGATTAGTTTATAAGTAATATCCATAATATTCTGAAAGAAGATATAAAGCTAAAAATAAATCAAAATGTCCAACTTTGAAGATATCAGATAAATAGAAACAAACAGGACTAATGTAAAACCTTATGGGAATATCTGAATATCTCAGTCTTATTAGAGAAGAACAACACTGATTAGATGCTAGTGAACTATGTGGCAAAGAGTTCTTGAATGCATGTCCATACATACACACAATCACAGAAAGATACTATGCTGTTCATTTGTACTTTACATTTTTCTCAGTATTTCTCTACCCTGCAGATTCTTATCAATGCTGGAGACATGACTGCCTTTATTTTTCTATATAGTTTTTTACACACAAATCCATTTTTTGGATACCTATGATGTACATTTATGCCATGTACCAACTATGTTTCTGTGCACACATGGTTACTACTTTCATGGAAATTTCCACTGATTCCCATTTCAGAAACAGAGGTTGAAGTCATTACTGAACATCTCTGACTTTCAGATGAGAGAGAATATACTTCCTGAGTTGACAGATAATCAGAAATGATTTTCAGTATCTTACATGATCTATACTCATCAGTTAACAGCTTTTTCACAGATCATTGCCCTCTTTGGCAGATGCAGCAGCAGTCCCAATAAAGCCTAAGTATTTTAAATTCACATATTCATGCTCATGTACTTTAAAAAGATAAAGCTATAGGTGACTTTTTTCTCCACTTAATCATGAATCATTAATACATTAATTGTAGAATTCTCTCTGGTAAATAAACTTATGAAAAGACTGAGGCATTTACAGTTTGATAATGAAGGATAAAAACTAAGATTTGTTATAAATTGTCAAAACCAAGAGTTTTATTTTTTTTTATTTTTGCCGTGCTGGGGATCAAACCCAGGGCCTTGTGCTTGTAAGGGAAGCACTCTACCGACCCAGCTATCTCCCCAGCCCAAGAGTTTTATTCTTAATTAACCCAAACTGAATTCAGACTTGCTTTTAGTTTGAGAAAAATTTCCCAGAACCTAGTTTTGTTTTGAATCTGTGCTCCATTGAATGGATTTTCAGGATGATCAGCTCCTATACATACCAAGGTTATTAGTGACAGTATTTGTCACAACACTATCACAAGGAGAAAAAAGCAAGCATTATAGAGTGAAGTTAAATAAACTCTCAATTTTTTTTCTATATCTTCAAGAGTGACTTGAAATAACAGGACAAAGATTAAACTTCTCATTACCAAAGTAGTGAAATTTAATCTTAGTTATATTTGGATCAGAAAAAAAATGAATTATAATATCATTTCAAGTGGTTATGCTGAACAAAACTAATACTTTGTTTACAAGTTATCTGATACTGTTTAGTAGTTTGTTCTGTAAGCACCCATTGATAGTTTAACCTTCTTTATTGGGATCAATATGTATATGAGTCAGAATAATAAATAGGTGACTTGGATACTGAGGATAAAATAGTTATTTCTTCAATCAAAGCCTCTAGTGCATTAATGTGTGAAGTCTCTTCAAACCATTTGACACACAACAATAAAAAGAAAAATAACCCCATCTAGAATATTGTAATCTGGTTAACAGAAATCATCTGTATGCAAATTAAACAATAAGGTAAACAAGAAAATTTGAGTTCTTTTCTAATAAACAAAATCAAATAATAGAGGTAGAGAGATCAGTACTACTCTATATTGGGTGGTCTGCTAAAGTCAAATGGCAAAAGAAGAAAGCAGCATATGAGAATATATGAGAAGGAACTGAACATTTAAATAGAGTAATTCTTCAAAAAGAAGAAATAAGATGAGAAATCAGTACAATAGAGGACCTGGAAAATAGGCAATGTGATTTGTTGAGTTATGAAGAGGAAACTCAGAAATGTTATTAAAGATAACATTACATGGACTAACACATTTCAGATTTCATAAACAAAAATGGATTTTACATTTTATTATGAAGGTACTTAAATCCATTTTCACTGTGTTAAGCAGTTTTCAATTGCTATGACAAAATACCTGAGAAAAATAAGTTAAAGGAAGAAAGTCTATTTTCAATTTGCTTCATTGTTTCTTGGCCTGTATGGAATCGGTGCATTGTGAAAGAAAGTCATGGTAAAGAAAAGTTGCTCACCTCCTGGCAGCCCAGAAGCACAGAAAGAGAAAGTGAGGGCAAGATATAGTTCTCAAGGGAATACCCTCAAGAAACCACACCCTTCAACTAGGCTTCATCTTCTATAGAGTGTACCACTTCCCATTAGTCCACTTAGTTATGAATCTGTCAATGAATTTGTCCATTGATGATATCAGGATATCATGATCCAATCACTTTCTGAAAGCACCACCTCTAAAAACTACAGTATTGTGGACCAAGCCTTCAACACAAAAACCTTGTGAAAAAGTCCAGATCCAAACAATAACAGTCATGGATAGTGACACTACCACTTACGTTTTTAAATGTTCTTCTAATAATTATTTGAAAAATATGAAGATTGAAAGGTGGCTAGAGGGTTTATTTTGAGTCTATATGGTTTGTAATGGTGGACAATTCAAGGACAAGTG
The DNA here is from genome assembly GCF_902686445.1 of Sciurus carolinensis. NCBI lineage: Eukaryota > Metazoa > Chordata > Mammalia > Rodentia > Sciuridae > Sciurus > Sciurus carolinensis. The sequence continues at coordinate 609,234 of NW_025920155.1, forward strand.
TAAGAGGAGAGGAAAATGTGATTTATGTTCCTGGTACATTATGGTAGATAGATAAAAGTGTTGCTGATTAATTGGAAGAAATGAGAGAAAAAGTAGAATATATGCTAATTCCTTGCTCTGTGGTTTAAGACTTATGAAATAAGGAATTTTGGAAGATGCACAACTGTATTGATAAAAATATTTTTTCCCCATGGGCATGTTTCTTTGTCATGTGACATAGAGCTAAAATATTGAGTGGAGGATATGTGAATCAGAATATATGAATGTACTGCTCAGTGAGAGCAGGCAACATGAATTGGGGATAAGATCACATATAATGGTATTTCAAATGATTTCTTTGGGTGAGTAAATAAAGAATAAATACAGAGAACATTAAGTCTGAGAACTAAACTATTAGACATTTCATGGAGAAATATTTTATAAAGGAAAAAAAAGGATGAGAAAATGATTTAAATCATGTGACTAGTAATATGAAGACAAAACACCAGAATACTGAAATGTTATGGGTCAAGAAAAGGGGGTGCTTAGTGTTACTCTTAGGTCAGATAAATTGGACTCTGTAAAGAGAAATGATCATTTCAACTCAAAGTCTTTCTTGACAGTGAATGGACAATTTATTGAGATGGTGCAAAGGAAACACTGATTTTTTTTGTTTTGATAAAATTCAAAGGTGGAGGAAAGAAGGAAATATAAACCTTGAAAATAAACCCTCATAGAAATTTCCCTTTGAAAAGGAGAAAAATAGAAACAATACCTGAAGGAAATGTCATGTACATTTCTATAATCATGAAAAATTGTAGAGATAACTCACTGATGAAAGATGATCTTAGGGAAGAAACTAGTGGATAGAATCCATGACATATGTTAAGAGTTTGGACTTAAGTAGTAGTAGGGATCCTTCATTTGCAATAACAAGAAAAAAAAAACGCAGTGAGAGTGAGTTTAGATTAAGCAGACTGATAGGGAGATTAGAGACACTCAACCTCAAATTCCCCTCATCTTTAAATTTGCTCTCAATTTAGCACAGGTTAAGTCTTATAACACTTGTTCATTATCTTTTCAATCCTGGCTAACACAAGACTTGCTTTTTTGAGAACCAGAGATCTTGAAGGAAAAAAAAAAGTTTAAATTGATGAACTCTTTTGACTTAAAGTTTATTATTTATAGTATGGTTAAAATTGATACAAATAAAAAACAACAGCTGTGAAGGATGTTAGTAGCAACGGTTTTACCATTAAAAATAATTTTCCTTCTGAGAGTAGTAGGGAACTATGTATTTCCTGAATTCTATTTGCCATAGAATTATTCTAGAGGAATCTTAAAGTTTGTGCATTCAAATATCATTCCTTTCTTTTCACAATGTCAGAGTATTTCATATTTCTCTAGGAATGTTCAGACAGAGAGAGTGAACCTGGATGAATTGTATTCCTGTGAGGAAGGGATCAATGAATTTGCCTAAGATATTATCTATGAGAATTTACTCTTTTTTATTGGTTTTATGGAATCAGAGAATGGGACTTAGTGTTTTATCCATTTATATTCTAGTCACTGAGGTAATAATAGCTAGATGGTACCTAAAGTAGAAAGTGTGCTTTAAAATAAGGGCATTCTCTCAATTCATAATAGTTTCCACTGTAAAAACTAAAGGTGGTTCTTCCTCAATTCACTGTTTCAGAGAACTGTTATTAGTTGAGTCAAAACTTTAAATGGCTTTGTTGTAAAATAAACAATAGGTATATGACATTTGATGAGAGGGATGGTTTATTGTGACAATGCAATCACTTTCAAGTATTAAATTTCAGAATGAAAACCATAAATCATTCACCTTGCAGTAGTGAAGTTTGACTTATTTCTCTGGTCCACATCACTTATGGACACCAAGGACAAACGAGTCAAAATGATTCAATGAAAAAAGTTCTTAAGCAATAACTACATAGTTTTACCACTTGCATGAATGGAAGTGTTAAATCTTCTCTACTGTCAATTCGTTAATGATCTATTGGCTATGATTACTTTTCTATTTCATAAGATATATTATTTTATTGTATAATATGGGTTGACATATGATATAATTAAGACCAGATATACATATCAAGATTGTGTTTGCATATAAAAGTATACACTTCATTTATATAGTTAAAAGCACTTTAAGACTATCTGCAATGAACTACTACATCCCTAATATGGAAATAATTTTGTGTTCTATGTTACAGGTACAAAGAGGTTTATTTTGCAGTGTATGAAAATAAATGTGTCAACATAGATTTTATTTTAGAATTAAATTTAATATTATTTAATTATATTTGTACATGATGCTCTAGAGTTTCTAAACTTTAATTTGTGTACAAACCACATCAGATCCTATTAAAAAGCAAATTCTGATGCAGTATGTGGGGGAAAGGCTAATATTTTTCATTTCAAACCCTGTTGTGATACCAATTCTGCTGTTCTGATGCTCACAATGTAAGTAGGAAATTAGTGTAAGTGTGTATGCTTTTGAATATCAATAGATAAATGATATAAAATATTTTCAGTGCTAACAATAGTTAAATGCCAACATGAGTGCCTAAATAAAATAGTCAAGAGGTTAAGTACAATTCCTAACTCTTCTCATTTCTATTTCTTATTTTCAGTTTAAATAGACACTATTTCCAAATCAGAAATATGTTCATTAAATACTTGTGCTGACTTCAAAATTAAAAATACAGCTAAAATATATGAAGATATTCTATGACAATGTGCTTATTTGGGGAAATTTAACTTTTCTTACCTTTTCTCTCATTTTTACTTCCTCCTGCACAAGAATCTGCATAACAATGTGTTTTATCTGCACAAAGTCTAGAAGTCTAGAATTTGTCTAGAAACAGGAAGCCTGGTAGATATTAGTGCTAAACATCAGATGATTTTACAAATCACATATTATCTCTTTACTCTTTCACTCATTTATTTTTAGGAAACTAATGAAATAACCAACATTAACTGTCATTCCAAGTTTTTCTTTCATACATGTAATGTCATCCAAAAGTCGTGTTCAAAACAAACATCAGAATGGCTAAAGATGCATCATTTGAGGACTGTGAAAATAACTCAAGTATTCTGATTGTACATTTTTATTCAGTATGTTGCTAAGAAAGTATAAAAACACTTCTTGTAATTTACATATATACATCTTAACAAATATATAATTCTTATGTGTACTATACATTATTTTTATGTAATTTTAATTTTCCTAGACTTAAAGTTTCCATAATACCAACAGCCACCTGTGGACTTCACAACAATGGGATTTCAGATCAGTAGTTGACAAAACAACAGCTGTTAGATGATTTTTAGAGGAGTTGGATCCACATTCTCACAGGTTCATTTAAAATGTGTGCAAATATGGAGATTGTCCAAATTAGGTTCATCTTTTGGATGATAGTGCTAAAGATAAAAATATTACACAGTTATATTTATCACATTTGAAAGCCCAGTCTAATGGTTTGTCATGATCTACAAATAGGCTGTTTAAGCTCGATTACATTTATAAAAATAAACTGGGAAAAGTTTCAAAGTTGATAGAGAAGAATACAGATACCAATAATGTCTTAATATGCACCATACTTTATGCTTTTAGAATGCAGCTTAAAGTTTCTAGATTCCCATACACAGTGACCCATCAATAACATATCTCTAAGCTAATTCATATAATTTATTTGGATATAATTAAAGTAGCTTATCTTTTGCTTATTATTTCCAGTTATGTGACTCAATTCTAAAAAATCAGATGCCTGTGATAGTCTTTTAGTATTATAAACTTTTCTTTTCTTTGGATAGACCAAATGATATGTACTTTTGCTTAATAGCACAATATTTTGAGGTAATTATGCATGGTACAATAGTTGAATGAATCTAACTAATGTATGTATCACCCTAAATACATGTAATTTTTTTGTGATGTGAACTTTTAAAACCTTTTCTTAAGTAATTTTCAAGGATACAATATATTATTTATATTTCCGCTATTATAATAATAAAATGTTTTATAATTTGATTTGTTAAAGTGACAAAAAATATAGCTTTGCATTCTTTACTCTGGAAAAGAGAAATTTGCGAGTGCACACTTAAGTGAAATGTTTCCTTTCAGCATAAGCATATTTCAATCTCTATGGAGCACATTCATAATTAATTCTCATATCCAGATAATCTTGGGCCCAGAACTATCATAAGCAAACTAATTAACTTTTTCTCAATCATGATTAATTGGAGTTTGCAAATCAACAAAAATAAAAGTCAGATTATTTTCATGACAATATCATAACAACAAAATGAAGTAAAATAATACATTATTGATTCAATCTACCTTAATTATTACAAATAACTAAAAAGTTGTAAATATGAGCAAATCTGTTGATGAATTTATAGCTTCTACTTATTTATTTTTCCACATTCCATTTCATTTAAATTCAAGAAATATCAAAATTTTTCCTTCTTATTTTTCAATTTACTAATTTGGTTTATCTTTAAGTATAATTAGTGTATTAAATGTTTAAATTAATCTTAATGAATTAAATTATTTTATTTTAAAAATAATAAGTGACAATTTTGCATTAATAAATATTATTTTGATAATTAGCTAGTTTAGAGTTTGTTAGCCTAGATTTCTTAGAAATAAATCACTATAGTTTCATTATCAGGTGTAATTTCATCACACATAAATTTTAAGTGCTTTATGCATATTTGTTGAAACTCAGTGAATAAGAAATTGCAATATTGTTAATCAATAAAGTAAGACTGGCTATATTGACATTTTATGTAGGAATCACCTTTCAAACTCAGGACATTATCCATCAAGTAATCAAATATAATTTGCTTTTTAAAAAATCTCAATGTAAGCAAACTTTTCATATTTGATTTCCTTCAAAATGTTAAGAGATGTTACTTATTATTCATCTTAGATATAAATATCCTCTTTAAAGTATAAGATTAAAAACTTCTAAATAATTAAATGTTTGGAATTCTTGCCCAGTTTAGTAAACAGTATACAAAATTATATGTGAAAAATGTTTGAAATTATCAACTTTTAATTTTATTTTACTTACCACTTCAAATTCAATACCCAAATATATTTTGTTAGAACACTGTAGTAGACATAAAAATCTCCAATATTTTCTTGTATATAATACGTTATTTGAAAATCAGTTACTTTCTACAATTCTTGTCAGGGAGAACTTTACTTCTGTGTATCTCATGAGTTATTATATTCTCATAAGGAAATGCATGAGTTACAAGGAGTAGTTTACAAACTAAGACTGACTTCAACTATAAATTTGAATTCTTGTTAAAAATCATGAAATTGATATTAACCAAATCATAGTGTAGTCTTTAATGAACAATTTGTTGTCTATCAGACCAAGAGAGACTAGGTCCCAAATATACAGGAATGCACTGGGTGTTTAAAAGGCAAAAGGTGTAAGACAGTCATATCTTTGACGGACAAATCACATTCCATTCACTAGTTTTCTGTCCTTGGAGTATTTGCATAACCCATTTCTCTACATCATTTTCTGTATGCATTTATTGTATAGCATTTAGTATCTCACTGCTCTAGCAATGGAATGTTATATTATTTGTATTTGTCAAAAACAAAACAAAACATTACTGCACCTTTTTATGATTATCTAGATATTATGGTTTGTATGTGAGGTGTCCCCAAAAACTCATGTGTGAAAGAATGTGAGAAGGATTAGAGAAGAAATGATTGGATTATGAGAGCCTTAACCCAATCAGGCAGGTAGGGTGTAGCTGGAGGAGGTGGGTAACTGGGGACATGCCCTTGGGTATATATTTTTTTTCTGGTGAGTAGAGTCTCTGTTTGATTCCTGATCATATCATAATGTGAGCCCCTTGCCTGCACCACACTCTTCCACCATGATGTTCTGCCTCACCTTGAGTCCTGAGGAATGGAGTCACTCTCCATGGACTGAGACCTCTGAAACCATGAGCCCCCACATAAACTTTTCCTCCTCTAAAATTGTTCTTGGCAAGTCTTTTAGTCATAGCAGTGAAAAAGCTGACCAAAACACTACGTAACTTCAGGAAGTAGTATAATTTGACGGATTCCCATCATGTTCCAGGAAGTTCAGAAAGGCTATTAAGATGGCAACCAAAAAAAAAAAAAAAAAAAGATGGTAACCAAACTGCACTCAGGAATTATATAAGCAGCAGTGTAATGTTCTAATTTTCCCATTTAAAATATTGAGTTTGAAGTTAATTTTCCATCCATTTACAAATTTAAAAAATTTATTTAAATATATGGAAAATCATTAAAGTATGTCAGGAACACTTGAAAGTTTGCTCATGTCAATTTAATATCCATACTGGGCAATTTTCTAATTAATCTCTTTCCTCTGACTCAGCATTCATTTTTCAATTAATACAGTTTTGGAGCTGTTTGCTAAAGAGAAACCTTAATATTCTGTATGCACAATATAATTAGTTTGTGACTCTTATGTCCCTTAAGTGATATGTCCTATAATGGATAAAACCCTCAAACCTTTGCATTTACTAGCATAGTTCCTAGGAATATTTAAATACAAAATGATTATTATAGTGTTCATTTTCTGAAGGTATCAAGGTATGACAGTATAAAGTATGAGTAGTGAAATATGTGTTAAAAATTTCTTTGAAATAATAATGGCGCAAATTGAAAACTATAACTAGAAATTGTTTATTATTTTTCCTTAAAAATTATGTGTTTCACAGATATCAAAAAGATTTAGTTTCAACCACATAGTCTGCCATTACTTCATATTATTGGTTTTGCAATTTCAAAGTATCATTTAAGTTTCATAATTCTTCTAGTTATTTCTCATGTGAGAAACTGTAACTCTACATGACAAATGAAACAAAAATACATACCATACAGTACTTGAACTTCTATTTTTTATAAACCTTTAATTAAATTTTAGAAAGTTAACTTTTTCCTGTGTAATTTGAGTCTGCAAAAAATGATACCACAGGGTAATTGCACAATCCCATGTTCTCAACCATACTAAACAGAAGCAAACACACAGGGTATGTAACACAGGTGTAAATAAAATCGATTTTTGTGTTTTAAAGCCTAGCAATTTTCTTAATGCTATTTAACCATGGCATAATGTGAAAACTGTACTAATAAATTAGAGGGCAAAGAGTGTGCTTCAGGTGCTAGTCTAGAATTTATGCAAGTGATAGACATTTTCTGCATTATTGAGCAACAATTATCTTGCTTCACATATTACCACGATATTTTCAAGTTTACTTTCATCAGAAATGGCTTCTAGTTACCATGAGACCTAGAAGTAGGTAAAATTGCATAGCATACTGCATTTGTTAAGAAAACAGAGGCTGATCAGGTCATTAATCCATTATTAGATGATTCTGTACAGATAGTTTTGTTGCTGGAGATATGAAGGCACAGATGTATGTGTTCATCGATGTAACTGTGTGAAAGCATGCTGTACATTTTTTCCCTTCTTAAAATATAAACAGTGAGTAAAATTATGTTTTAACATAACTGATTATTGTTAGTGCTTGCATAGTACTTGTAAATATCATCTTAGTTTTAAAATTTATCACATATAATTCATTAAAATATAGAATTATGTAATGCTATTTAAGCATGGTTTTGTATTTTTATTACAATATATTTTATTGTCTACAAAATGCTTTTTATAAAATAATATGATATATGTGTAACTTTACCATCCATAAATGTATTCATTGTGGAAAGGGGCAAAAATATGTATATGTAAGTATACATATATATTTAAACATGGTAAAGTTATAAATATCTTATTATCTAAAACATTTTATTGATTTATATATATGTGTGTATTTATAATATATAATATATAATATATGTAAAGTGATATACATATGTACATATACAGAGATATGTAGAGGAATTTGGTGGAAATGTGCATATATGTATAATTATTGTGGTATTTTTTTCCAAGATTTCCTTAATGTAACCGATTATGCTATTATTTTTATTATCATTTAACCAATCTTGAAGTGATGAAACGAAGTGAATATGATCATCATGTGTGTATAAATAGCTAAGAATTGAACATGAGTTAAAGAAATAGAGAAATTGAGGTTAACTTCTTGTTATCCTACTTGAGTAACTGTGTGGATGATTTAGAAATATATTGAAGTTGGGGAGCAAGTCACTTTATGGGTAACCCAAGTGGTCATATTTAGAATTGCTAAAATGTTGGCATATTAGTATTTCACTTATTTGGGATGTTATTTGTTATTGTTGAATTGAAGGAGTTTTTCTTATGTTCTGCACATTAATCCTTTGTCAATTATATGATTTGTGCTTGCTTTCTTTCATTCTTGTAGGGTAGCTTTTCACTGTCATTTATGTCTTTTGATAAACAAAGCTTGTCATTTTGTTTTTGTCCAGTTTATCTATTTTACTTCTATTTCCCATGCTTTTGATATCAAACTGAATATATTACAATATGAATCATAAATCCAACACCTTAAACTTCTTTATGTTTTCTTCTAAGATTTTTATAATTTTGAGTCTTAACATTTAATGGACTATGAGTTAATTTATGTAATAAATTGTACACTGTAATAAGGGAAGGGTTCAAATTCATTCTTTTGCATGTGGATATTCAATTTCCCCCACAACAATTGATGATGAGATTTTTCTTTGTTTTAGTATCTTTGTTAAAGTTCATTTGATTCCATATGCAGTTTATTTATGTCCACTACCAGTGTTATTTAAAAATTTATTTTCCAAAGATTCATTGTTAACTTATAGAAATACAATAAGTTTTATGACAAAATTTACACAGTAGTCACATGGAAAATTCATCAATGAATTGTCTTTTTTCGTGGTTTCTATATATTCAACACATATTCTGCACGTTTTTACTTTTTCCTTTTCATTTTTTGTTTGTTGAACACAATTGCTATGACTTCTAGTAAAATGATCAGAAATTGGGAAGAGAGCTGACCACTTTGCTGTGTGCTCAATCTTTAGGAAAACATTAATAATTTTGGTTTTTAACTACCATGATAATTTTATGTTTTTACCCTTTATTAAAGCTGATAATAATTCTTTCTATTCTGGTTTGTAAAGAGTTTTCATCATAAATGCAATGCCATATCTGCTTTTGGATTTGCACTAATCCTGTTGAGATAAGTATATTACTTTTCTCTAAGTATTTCTTCAGGTGCAAATATGCTGATATTTCTTATTATTAAACCAATCTTGAACTAATGGAATAAAATGAACATGGTCTTGGTGTAGTACCCTATTTATATTTTAAGAATATAATTAGTAATATTTTAATAATGACTATTGAAGTAATGTTCATTACAATTTCTGGCTTATATTTTTTTCTGGTAATTTCTTTATTATGTTTTGTTTTCAGAGCCATGCCTGACTTCAAAAAAAAACAAAACAAAACAAAGCTTAGTAATTACACTTTATTTCTTATTTTTCCAAAATAAGATTGATTATTTTTTCTTAAATATTAGGTAGCATTCTACAGCAAGTTTTTTTCTGACCCTATTTTTTTAAATATTGTATTACTATATTTAAAGAAATTTTTTACAAAACCCTGAGCAATCACATTTTAATATTTATTTTTCCACAACAATGTGAATTTAAGCCTTCATGACAAAAGAATAGGAATTGCTTAGACACCAAATAATAACTACTTTATCTTTTTTATCCTAAACCACAATTTCTGAAGGATTCTGATGAGAATATTATAAAATATGAATATAGTATATATAACGTGGAATTTAAGAGTTATTTTTCCTACTTCATATTTTTAGTTTGTAAAATTATTCTCTTTGACTTTTGAAAGTGTATTGCTAATGTTTTGATGATCATGATACTAATTGATGCTGGCGGTGTGTCCAGTTGGGGTTCAAGTTCTTGGCATTCTGGATGAAGCATTAAGTAAGATAACAGGAGTAACACTGTGCAGATTTATTAAAAGTGAAAATGAAATGACACTTCGTAGACGAATCAGAGTAGGGCTAAGCTAGAGAGTGTCTCAAGGCAAGTCTTATCTTGTATGCTGAGTTGTGCCTTGGTCCCTTCTCTGCACAGAACTGATTGAAGACCTTGCCCCATTTATTCCCATGGGTTGCTTTATTCTCACCTAATTAGAATACAGCTTCAATCATTGACATCGTTTTCACCTGATTAGAATATATGAATGGTGATGGAAATTGCCAGGGTGTTAAGCTCTCATTTGTGGAGTTGTCATGGTAATGGGACTTACCTAAACAGGACACGAGGATTCATCTACCTGTCTTTTACTCCAGCTGGGATTTTCCTTCTATCCTTCTTTAACATGTTGACTTCCACATACTCCTACTTCAATAATGACAATGATGATGATTGCAAGTTAATAATGGTTAAGATCATGGGATCCAAAGAGAGCTCCCCTAACTCAAATTTTTTAGTCACCACCTATATGCTTGGAAAGCATTTGTATTTACAGTCTTTCTTAGTCGAAGTACATAAAAACTGAGGATAATTAGTATATTCATCTTCTGGAGGAATTTTGTGAGGAGGAAATGAATTCACTAAGTATAGCTTGTTAAATTCTGTCTGGTCCTAAGAGCATATATCTATTTTAAATTGTTCTTAATTATTGAATATTACTATTACATACTTTCTCTTGGCTGTCAAATAAATATTTCTGAGGTGGTATAGGTTATGCTGGGATATGGAAGATGTGGAGAATGGAAGTTAATGAGAAAAAAATGAGGTAGAAGTGGTTCAAAGATAAGAGAGCAGTTTGCAATGCATAATAGAGAAACTAGTAGATTCTAGTGTGGCAGAAACCTGGAGAATAGACAGGGAGCTGACACATATGGAACAGAGCTCAGACTAGGAAGAGAAAAAGATGTGCAGTTTTATCAGAAAGCAATAGAAAGGTATTAAAGTGTTTAAAACAAGGATGTAGTGCTCATTTACAGCAAGGTCTATAAATTCCAATTTCTATGTAGTATAGGGAAGTGAAGGATCAAGTGTAAGACTGTCTGAAGTGAAGGAAGAGGATTTACCCATTTATATTTCACACTCAAAGGAGCACATCTAACATTGCCATATTCTACAATATAATTTAAGATAAAATCTACCCCCTTAACTGAGTAAATATTTTATGGACTTAATAGGTAAATAAGAATTTCAAGATAATAATATACATCCAGACTGCCATGGTCTGAATGTTTGTGCCCAACCCTGTAAACTGATGTGTTGAAATCCTAACCCTCAAGAAGATGGGATGGGAAATGGGGCCTTTGGAGGTGATTAGGCCCTGAGGGTTCAGCCCTCATTAATGCAATTAGTACCCTTCTTAAAGGGGCCCCAGAGAGCTGCCTCATCTTTTTCAGAATGAGATGGTGACTTACATGAACCAGGGAACATGTCCCCACTAGACACTGAATTTACTGATGCCTTGGTCTTGTAATGTGAAACTTTCACAACTGAAAAATAAATTTCTATTTTTCTTCAACTATACAGACTATGATCATTTCTTATAGCAGCCTGAATGATAAGATTTTGATACATGCATATTTATCCTCTTTATCCTTTTGTATATGCACAAATTCATATATAATTCTAAAAAATGGAAATTGTTGAGAAATAATTGATCTAAGAAAAGAAAGCAAGAGAAATACACAGAGGAAGTTTGTGAGTAATAAAACACCTTATTACTTAGCACTTTTTTCTTTCCAGATTTGAGGTGCTAGGGAGAGAAAGAATGTGGAAGATACTATAAAAGTGTGGATACCATGACATTGAATGTTATGGACCCAATGTTTTGTCTTCCCCAAGTACATATGTTAAATTCTATTTCCCATGTAGTAGTAAAAGGAGGAAAGACAGTGGGGAGCTGGCTAGATTATGAGGTGGAGCCCTCATAAATGATTAGTGCCCTTATTAGGAAAGACATAAGAGCTGACTCAGTTTGTCTTTTTCAGTTTCTCTACACCTCCTGCTTTTCCCTGACTATTTTCCTCTTTCCCTCCTTCCCCTCTTCACCTTGTGAGCATACAAAGCCAGTGATCTGTAGATCAACAGGCAGGCCCTTACACTGACTCTGCCAGCAGCTTAACATAGGTTTTCTTGGCCTCTAGAACTGTGAGAAATGTATTTGTTGTTCAAGTCAAGACACTGAGGATCAAGATTTCTAAGAATTTGAAAAAACAAAAGAAAAATGAGAGTTTATGCAGTTATCATCATCAGCTGATTAAGCTTTACATTTTTAATTTTTTTTTCTTTGAGGGGTCATATGCTCCATGAATTGAAATTGCCATTTCAAGATTGTTCATTGAGGATTTAGGATAATAAAAATAGATTTTCAACTTGTGACTTCATAAACTCATGATTAGAGCTTAAGAGAAAGAAGCATAGAAAATATGAATTGTTGCTACTGTAACAGTAAAATCAAACAAAGAACTTTAAAAAAAATTCTATTTCAAGAAAAGGAGCTATGTTAGGATACGAAAAGGAGAAATGAAAATAATGCTCCTTATTATGGAACTTAATATCTAAGTAAATTAATGTTGATATAATGCTTCAAGTACTGAGAGATTAAATGTATGAAATTTTGCTTCACATTTAGTTTGTTCCTAATTCTTGAACTAAGAAAGTGAATAATGATTTTATTTTATTTTTATAGAATAGTTATTGAAATAGATGCTATTTGTAACACTGAATTACATATTTTTTGGGTCTTTTTTGATATGACACAACTTAAACTCATTTTCTGTATGACTTTATAAATTGAGAACATTTTCTACTTATAACCATTTGTGACCGAATCATAACAGATTGTTATTGAAATTTTTAATTGAAATTATGTTGTTTATCAGAGAGAAATAAGTTATTGCATGAGCATATATAAATTCATATGGCAACATGTACTGTGGTAAATATTTGTACTGTGCACAGTATATTAAATGAATGTCATGAGAATGTTCAAATTGTTATAAGTAAAATTTCTCAACATGGCTATACTTGCATGGAAAACATTCAATGATTACATTGGTTCGTGTTTTAAAAATGGGTATTGAACAAGGTGCACTATCATAATTAATTTCAAATATTCTGAATGCTGTTGCTTTTAAATTTGGAAAGGAATATAGCCTGGTCAAAACAAATTAATTAAGATTATTGCCCCAAAATATATTTTCTTGTTTGTGTGAAAATATGCTATTAGAACAAACAGGTTTTACATGCTCACTGAGCTGATGAATCCCATCACTGACTCACGTTTCCCCATGGCATATTTTTATGACTGCTATTCTGACACTGTTAATAACTTGCACAATAGTAATCACAAGCTTTTCCCCATTTCTATCTTGCTAAACATTCTATTCTTTATGTGACAGTCAATAAGAAAACACTGAAGGGGAGCCTCATTTTAATAGTAACTTGAATATTATTATATAAAAATTTTACTCTACAGAAACGAATAACATTAACATGGTTTGGGGTTAAGATGCAATTTCAATGTACTTAATACTACTACTATGACCTCAGAAATAACTCTGGTGATATTACTGACAAAAAGCCTGTTTAAGAGGATAATGTTTGCACACTGAGGACAACATGTAACATGACATTAAGCTGCTCCTTACAGAGTCATATACCTATAAAAGTAAAAGCCCATGAAATTGCTGAGATTATGCATTTAAAAGTAATCCTGGTTCTTAATTTTATCAACTGGAATGTATAAGAGAATTGGATTCACTTTGTTAATCTAATTATTTCTAAAAACGAGCTATAATTTTAAGACTAGGCAGATAAATTCAATCACATGTCCACATTTCTTAAATGACAATCTTGTCTCAAGGTATGCTTGCATATTATTTCAGTGTTGGACACAGATTTTAATTAAGAAAGCATAATGAGAGACATTGGTAAATAAAAATATAATTAAACAGAACAGAAGACAAAACAGTTTGGTTAAACAGGTACTGGGACTATTAACTATTCATATACAGGAAAAATAGAACTTAACTCCTATTTTCTACCTGAACAAAATTCTATTATATATTAAAATTTAAGTTTGAATCATATATCATAATATATTAAAATACCTTCATGATGTGGAGGTAATATTTTTAAACCACTACACAAAAAAAGCACTTACCACAAAGGAAGTGATTATTTAAACTATCAATATTAAAAACATCAACAAAGGAACAAGAAGAGAATAAAATTGAAAAGTATCCTTTTAGAGAATGTTCACAACTTGTATCATTAAAATATTACCAATAAAATATTGTGCATATTAGTAAAATGTTGTGCATATCAGTATATGCAATTTTATGAGGAAAATAAACTATAAATTTGATCACATTCATCAGCTACTTCTAAAAGGAGGTTCAACGGGTTTTCCTCAAAGTCTGTCAATTTTTCAAGAAATTTAAAAAGCAATGACTTATGTTTATGACTAAATTTCTAAAGAAAATTATGAAAACAATTTGAGGATATGTATCAGTGAATCTTTTAGCAAAAGAGTAAATTGTTACAAGTATTTTGTAAGATCTTTATTGAAGTTTAGCAATAGCTCCTGAGGTTAAACACATGCATGTTCACAAATATAGGCATACATGTATGTATGTATGTAAAGTGAAAGTAAACAGGGTTATGTTCACACAATGCAATATTTAACAATAGGAATAACAAACTATTTTAAACCATTTATAAAGTTAACTCTCACAAACACAATTTATCAAAGAACTGAAAAACAAGCCAGGCATGGAGGCACATATCTGTAATCCCAGCAGTCTCAGGTGTCTGAGGCAGGAAGATTGCTAGTTCAAGGACAGCCTCAGCAACTTAGTAAGGCCCCAAGCAACTCATTGAGACCCTATATCTAAATAAATATAAAAAGGCCCAGGGATGTGGCTAGATGATTAAGCACCCCTGGGTTCAATTCCTGGTACAAAAAAAAAAGTTGTCCTTACTGTAATTGTTATTAACAACAAAAACAAACTATAGTTTTAATTTTAAATACATAGGAAAGAAATGTGTAGATGGGATACAAAGCAGTTAAAGAATAGATTGAAGAAAGAGATTTGGAAGAGATATGTAGATTGCTGCCTTACTGATTATCATATTCCTTTTTCCATTTGATCATTACAGTGTTTAATTGCTAACCAATACATTAGGTTTTTCTTTCATATTTCATGTTCTTTATTTTCTTTTACAATAAAAAGTGAAAAGTCATATTTATACTTAAGACACAGAATAGAAATGAGAAACTAGATAGTGAGTATAATGAATATACTGTAATAAATATGCTGCTAATGAAGCAGTTGCGGAAATGCAAATTCAAACTACACTGAGATTTCATTTCACCCCATTCAGAAAAGCAGCCATCAAGAATGGAAACAAAAATAAATGCTAGAGAGTGTGGAGAAAAAGGAACATTTTTACTCTGTGGATGGGACTGTAAATTAGTATAACCCCTTTGGAAAACCATATGGAGGTTCCTGCAAAGACTAGGAATGGAGCTACCATAAAACCCAGCTGTATCACTCTTTAGTATTTATCCTAAGAATTTATCCTAAGAATCCATAGCATTACATGTATATCCATGTTTACAGCAGCACAATTCATAGTAGCCAAAGTACCGAATCAGTCTACATGCCCATCAATGGATAAATGGATTAAGAAAATGTGGGACATATGTACAATTGAGTTTTATTAATCATAAAGAAAAATGAAATTATGTCATTTGCAGGAAAATGGATAGAACCAGAGTATATTATGATAAGTTAAATAAACCAAACTCAGAGATCCAAGGGTCATATATTTTTCCTCTCATTCATGGAGCTAAAGAAGAAAAAGAAAAAGTTTAGGGTATTTCATAAAAAATTAAGGGTTAGTATAGTAGGAAAGGGATCAGAGGGAGGGAGGTGGAAATGAAGGATGAAAGACTGGGGAATAATACTGTCCAAATTGTATTGTTATATTGTGTTCATGTATGAACATGTAACAACAAATCCCACCATTATGTATAAGTGTAGTACACAAAAATGAAAAAAACAAACAAAAAAGAAATGCATTGCTAATGAAAAAAGAGAAGTGCTTAGATATCAGTTAGGGGTTAAGTGATTATATTTTTAAAACTTTTGTTTATTTGTTAAATTATGGGAGACACTATAACTAGGGATATATAATAGTAGTTAATAAGCAACTATATATATTCTCATAGGTTAATAAACAGAATGATATAATTATGAACAACCAAACTAGAAAGTTTATGAATTAATATAATGGAAACAAATGAAAAATAATCAATATTGTCAACAAAGTAAAATATATAAAGAAATACACAAAGAAATATATATACATATAATGTGCACACTACCAAGGAAGTACGCATTTTGAAGTGAACGCAGCATTATGACACATGATTTTAGTAAAACGTTGTCCAATATTACAGATGAATTTCTGGTAAATATCATAAAACTTTAAAATATGATTTTTCTTAAATGTAGAAATTTTATATCTAGTTTTTAAATAAAACAGTTAATATTTGTAGCTCCTTAGTGATTTTAAATTTTATTATAATACCTTTAATAATTATTAAAATAGAAAATGCTAAAATTATCATGTATAGGAAAATGACCAAAATTATATTTTTGAATTTCTAAAAAGGCATCTATGAAATTATTATTACAGAAGCTTGAAGAAACCATATTCAGTATTACCCTAACATTTTATTGAGGCACTTATACAGTTTTGATTATTCACAGATAGTCCCATATGCTTTCATAAGTAATTAAAAGTAATAATGATAAGTGCTCATATTCATGAACCACTTTACCTCAGGAAAAACACAGTTTTGAAGTTTCAACATTTATGGTCATATTTAACCTTTGCAATTGTCTTATGAGTAAGGATATTATTCTAACATATCTTTGTTTTCCTCATGCAAAAATGCATGACACAAAAGGTTAATTAACGTGTCCCCAACAATTCTTAAGTGGTAGAACTTGAATTTCCCTTCTGGAATTTGCTTTTCTATCTGGGCTCTCAAACACTGTTTTGAACTCTCATCACTACAAGATATTGTTTTATAGCACAAAACTTTAAAGCAACAAACCATAATCTAACCAGGTATTATTTTTTCCCAACTTCTCTTTTTATGAATTTCATAAGTGTCCTTTCTCTGGGGAATTCTCTGCTGAACAAAACTGATTCTTGAGGGAATTTTCACTGCATTCAGGAGCCAGGTGTAAAATTACAAAATGCTGGCAGAGACCTTGGGCAGAGATTACCTTGTGGTGGGACTTTTAGTCCCTCTACAGAGAAGGGCAAGGCTATATACATAATCCACTTAGTCTAAAACATTTCACATGTTTATTGCAGGATTTCAGAATACAGGTAACTAGAGAATTCAGATAATACTAGGAAAAAAATAAGGTGTATCACAGATAATGAACTGGAGTACTGTGTCCCTTTTAAGTAGGCGGCAGCGTCAGAGGAATGTAGCTGTGGGGTGACAAAAGCATCCAGTCTCAATTTTCCAAGACTCTAATTTTTCAAGAGATTCATAATATAAATATAATTCAGAACATAATAAATTATGTGAAAAATGTGATGAATAAATTTAGCACACACTATCATTTCAGGTTATAACTTTGTTATAAAATATATTTGCAAGCTAACATGGCATGCAAGTAACTTTCTAAATTTCTGAATATACAAATTTCTACAGTTCTCTTTTTGATCAGAATATAAATAGTGTAATCCACAGAATATTTCATATATACAAGTTTTTTTTTTGGAGGGAAGTACTGGGGATTGAACCCAGGGACATTTTACAACTGAGTTATATCCTCAGTCCATTTTATATTTTATATTTTAGTTTGAGACAGGGTCTCACTGAGTTGCTGAGGCTGCCTTCGAACTTGTGGTCTTCCTTTCTATGCCTCAAGAGTTGGAATTCCAGGCAAACACTAATGCACCCTGTGAGGAAATATTTTAAAATGTCTTGTCTGATCAGGTCCAGATTTATCATGCCATCCCCTAAAAATTTTACTTATTATTCATTCATTGAAACATATTTACTAATAATACTTATTTAATTCTATTACCACAATTTAGAAAAGAAGTTGAATAAATACGTGTAACTAATTTTCTGTGTAACAGTGGCCCAACTGGTGGATCAGAGTCAAAGATTATGTTTTAGTCATAATATATTTGCTCTAATCAGCAAATTCAACTGTTATGAGGCACAGCTTAAGAAAAGACTGATCACCACTGAGAAGTCCAAATTTGAGAGTCTTAATTAAGCCGGCCGGCTGACTGTCTCACACAATGCCCAAAAAATGGCTATTGGGAGAACAGCCCTGACCACAGGGTTGTAGGGGTTCTTATACCAAAAATCACATCAATCATAAGAGTCTGTTGCTATGATTCAAAATTACAAACTAACATCATGAGATCATCGATAGAGGGGGAGCGGGGGAGGTAAGGTGACCCTTACCTAGGTACAAACTAAAGAATGGTTGCTAACATCCACACAATTACTGTTTACATGGTACATTGGTTAAGAGCAATAGAGGTTAAAGGAGAGCAATTTTTACTACATAGGAGTTGCCATTGTATATTATTAAACATGTCACGCTAAGTAACTGATGATGGGTACAGAGTCTGGGTGTTCCCATGGGAGAAACTTATTTCCTACATAATATGGAGTCTCAAAGCAAAATGGAGTCTGTTTAGTCATTTCCCTTAGAGTCTGGCCTATAGCATTCTCATGGAGCCAGATCTGCTAGCCCATCACACAACCAGTTGTTTTGTTTCAACTTGAAAAGTAAACAAAATCTATAAAAGGAAGCATGAATTAAAGAAACTCCTTAAAGTTTATTTTACAACTATTGGTCAAATTCTAATTTCTCATCAATACTCAGTTCCTCATAGTGCCACCTAATCGACTTTGTAAACTATTAAATAGAAATGACCAACTTAGATTTTTCATTTTGTCTTCAAGTATACATACTTGAAGAATAATCACAAAGCTCAGGTTTCATGGGAGAGATGACAAAGTACATCAGGGCCATATGTGAAAATGGACATTCACACACAGATACATATACATGAATTCCAAAAAGAGTTTTGCTTTATTTTTTATGCTTAATTTTGTTGTCAGTTTGAATTATTTAAAAATGCCTGCATAAACTGAGGGTGTCATGAATTTGCATAACTAACTGAATAACAAAGAGATTTATACCCAAAACCATTAGTCTGAGCAAATTAGCTAGATGAAAATAACTTGAAGAATTAGCTACAGGGAGTACATTGAATTTAGGGAAAAAAAAAAAAAACAACAAAGAAAAGAAGATGAGTTCTGCTAAAGTATATAAAATAATTCATTAAATATTTAATTGAAAAGTAGGTGATATCAGTGAATGCACTGGCATTACCTGGAAACATATTAGAAATATAATTTGTTATGCTAATTATGAATGTTATAAATATGAATGTGAGGTGTCACCCAAAAGTTCCAAGGTTGAGATAATGCAAGACGGTTCAAAGGAGAAATTAATGGATTATAGTCTTTAGCCAATCTGTGAATTAATCCCTGATGGGATTAGCTGGGTGATAGCTGGAGGCAGGTGGGGTGTTTTTAGAGAGTGTGGCTTTGGGGTATATATTTATGTCTGGTGAGTGGCATCTCTGCCTGTCTGCCTTGTGATCATCATGTGAGCTGGTTCCCTCTGCCACACTCTCCCATCAGGATTTCCCACCTCACCTTAAACCCCAAGGAATGGGGTTTAAGGTTTGAGACCCTTGAAACCATGAATCCCTAAATAAACCTTTCCTCCCCTATAGTTGTTGTGGTCAGGTCCTTTTAGTCCCAGCAGTGAAAAAGCCAACGAAAACAGAAATATTTACACTTTACCCCAGACCTATGAAAATTTAGTCTGAGAATAAGGATGAAAACCTATTGTAATTAATTTTGTTCAACTCCTGTAATAGTCAGATTTCAAATACTTCCTTCTATTCACATTAAAGCATGAGAGATATCATATCCACTTTATATGGTGAAAGTATCATTACACAATTGAGCAGGTGAGACTAGTCTTGAACTTGTGATACACTTTTCTGTGTCATTGGGGATGAGTCTTTGTAGTATATATTTTGTTCCTGGTAAGCAGGACTAGTCTCTGCTTCCTAAGTGTCATGTCCTGAGTGCCTTTCCTCTGCCACATTCTTCCATCTTGGTGTTCTGCCTCGCTTCAGGCACAGAGCAATGGAGCCAGCTTTCTACAGACCATCACCTCTGAAACCGTGAGCCCCCAAATAAATTTTCCTCCTCTGTTCTTGCTATGTCTCGTTGGTCACAACAGTGAAATAGCTGACTAAACCAAAGACCATTAGTTGACATGGGGTGTTTATCATTGTCTCTTTGTACCACATAATTATTATAATAATAAAAATTATAATAATAATTATTATTAATAATAATATTAATTATTAATTATTATTTAGTCAAAAGCAACATTTCATAAGGGACAGTGTGGAGAGCGGTGACAGAGAATGGGTGAGCCATGACGAAGATTGCTGATGACCTCATGGCTCTAGTGCACCTGGTGCCTGGGAATGTTTCTGTGCAAGGGTACAGGATGCTCAGTTGCTGTGGTAACACCCTGCCTAAGGAGGCTCTGTGAGAAGAGTCTTATCAGCTTCGACCTTGATCTCAGGCACACAGCACCTGGGGATAGAGGAATTCTCATGCTAGACAATCACAATGTTTCACCAGCTCTGCTACTCCTGAGCCTGCGCACTTAAAAATAACTTTAAACAATGGACCTCCTTGCAGGCTACACAAAGCTCCTGACAATACACATTGAAACTGTGGAAAAGCTGCATAGATGTTTCTAGTTCTACAACTTTCTTTAGTATAAAGAATAATGATTGCAGTCTTTAACCTGGTAATGAGACATAAAAATATAACTTGCTGGCGTGACTCTTTAGAGCTGCTTATCCATCAGAGAACAGCACTCTACCTGATCCCAGTTTTCTCTTCAAAATCTCTGTGTGAGTCTTTATTTTCTAATCCCTCATTGCCCTTCACTGGTACCACTAGTCTGGTGGCAATGGCCACAGCAGGGCAGAGCAGTGAATAGAACAGGTGATAGGGCATCAAATCCACATATAAATGTAGAAGAAAAACAGAACAAAACAACAGAAATCCATATTAAGAATAATTGACTTATCTAATAAAGAAAAAAAACTACTTTTCCTTTAATTTTGAACACGCTCAATGTGACCAACCTGCCACTGAATAATGTTTCTTTTTTTTTTTCCCCTCATGTAAAATATCTTATGAGTAGATAGATCAGCACTGGTCTGCACATTTGACAGATGGGGCATTCATGAATGCTCATAGATGTCACAGTCAGTTATAACTTAATGACCAAGTAGAACATGACTGAGCAAAAGCTGATATCTTGATAGAACTGGGTATTTGGTTTTCCAGATTATTAAGATCCTCCTCTATAATGACTGAACTTTGTGAGCATTCAAAGAAGATACAAAATGTGATCAAAATATCTACCTCACTATTAACATAGAGCTGCCAAACATCTCCATATGCAAAACTAAAACTTACTTTCTATAAATTAATGTAAATTTTTTCTCCAGCCATAGTCAATACAAAGGAAGGTGAGCATCAAGATCCACATTTGACTTTGTAAACATTGACAGAACTTTCTTCTCTTTCTCTATGAATATGAGATTTATTTCAGCATCAGATTCCTTTAATGGTACCAGAGCTTTCCAAAATCCAAGAAGGAAGTTTTGTTTATTTTTCTCTCACTCTGACAAAGTTTTAGAAATGTCTCAGAGACCATAGAAAGGGATGTAGATAAATAATTGCCAAAAATTGCAAATGGCTTGAAACTTTTAACTTGTTTTCAAGCTAAAACATGTTCCTTCTATACTTTCACAAACATTAATAGTTTATAAGAGATCCTGGATCACTAAAAAAGAGGAAATCTCTACTTCAAGGAAAAAACAGTAGCCAGAACATCAGCATTTTTTAAAAAATATTTATTTTTTAAAATTTTTTACAGACTGCATTTTGATTCATTGTACACAAATGGGGTACATCACATTTCGCTTCTACAGTTGTATGCGATGTAGAGTCCTACCATTCATGTAATCATACATGTATATATGATAGTGATGTCTGTCTCATTCCATCATTTTTCATACTCCCCTCCCTCTCATTTCCTTCTACTTAATCTAAAGTTACTCCATTCTTCTCTCACTCTCCACCACCCCAGCCCCCATTATATATCATTCTTATCAGGGAAAACATTTGACCTTTGGTTTTTGGGATTGGCTTATTTCACTTAGCTTGATATTCTCAAGTTCCATCCATTTACTTGAAAATGCCATAATTTTATTCTTCTTTATGGCTGAATAATATACTACAGTTTCTTTACCCATTCATCTGTTGAAGGGCATCTAGGTTGGTTCCACAATCTAGTTATTGTGCACTGAACTTCTATAAACATTGATGTGGCTGTGTTGCTCTAGTATGCTAATTTTAAGTCCTTTGGGTATAAAACAAGGAGTGGGATAACTGGGTCAAAAGGTGGATCCATTCCAAGTTTTCTGAGGGTTCTCCACACTGCTTTTCAGAGTGGCTGCACCAATTTGCAACTCCATCATGAATGTATGAGTTTGCCATTTTCCCCACATCCATGCCAACATCTATTATTGTTTGTGTTCTTGATAATAGCCATTCTAATTGGAGTAAGATGAAATCTTAGAGTTGTTTTAATTTGCATTTCTCTAGTTACTAGAGATGTTGAAAACTTTTTCATATATTTATTAATTGCCTATATGTCTTCTTCTGTGAAGTGTCTGTCCAGTTCCTTGGTCCATTTATTGATTGTGTTCTTTGTATTTTTGGTGTAAAGTTTTATAAGTTCTTTATAAATTTTGGAGATAAGTGCTCTATCTGAAGTGCATGTGGAGAAGATTTTCTCCCACTCTGTAGACTCTCTTTTCACATTATTGATTGTATGCTTTGCTGAGAAAAAGCTTTTAAGTTTGAGTCCAGCATTTTTAACCAAACTCTCAAGTTCAAATTCCTACTAGGGAATGTAAAGAGGGTGAGATGATACCAGTGCCCTACTGGCTTTCATTGTAAGAGAGAATCCCCAAGACTAGGAATCTTAGATCTTCTATAATGGGCACAAAACTTCCCTGCCATTTGCTCATGAAAAATATATTTATTGTACTGGACAATGAGCATTTCTGCCCTTTGCTATGGAGCAAATAATTAAACTACATATAAAGTAACAAATAAATTATATTAGAATATGTATACAACACTTCTGACTCAAGAATATATTTATTCTGTGGTACTTTGATGGGGACAGCATTGAATTTGTGTATTGCTTTTGGTCACATAACCATTTTAACAATACTGAGTCTGTCTATCCCAAAATGTGGAAGGTTTACCCATCTTATAATGTCTTCTTCAACTTATTTCTTCAGTACTCTATCTACTTTGATAAAGATCTTTCATCTCTTTAGTCAGATTTATTCCTCTAGTTTTTTTAACCATTGTGAATGAAATTAATTTCCTGATTTCTTTCTAATCAGGCTAATTATTGCTTTGAGTATGTTGATTTTGTGCTCTGCTACTTTGTCACAATTTGCTTTATCAGCTCTAAAAGTCTTATGATGGAGGTTTTTGGGTCTTTTAAACATGGAATCATGTCATCAATAAGCATAAAATTTTACTTCTTATTTTTCTGTTTGTATCACTTTAATTTCCTTCTCTTGCTTGATTTCTCTGGCTAGAATTTAAAAAGAGTCATATTAAATAGAAGTGGTGAGAGTGGACATCCACATCTTGTTCCTAATTTTGGAGAAAATGTTTTTGATTCTTCTTCATTCAATATGATGATGGCTTTGGGTTTGTTGTGCACAGCTTTTATAAAATTGAGGTAAATCCCTATCTCTCACCTTGTATAGAAGTGAATTCAAAGTGGACTGAAAACCTAGAAATTAGACAAGAAAATTTGCAACTTTTAAAAGAAACAAGGGCAAAACTGCACTATATAGACAAAGACAATAACTTTCTTTAAAAGACTCATAAAGCTCATGTAATACAACCAAAAATTGATAAATTGAATGGCATCAAATTAAAAAGCTCCTGCACAACAAGAGAACAATCTAGACAACAGCAATTTAGAACATGAAGGGTGAGTTTACAGAATGGGAGCAAATTCTGACAGCTACTCTTCTGACACAGGATCAATATTCAGAATATGCAATGATCTCAAAAAACCCAAATAACCAAATCAATAAATGAATAAATGCACTAAATAGACATTTCTCAAAAGTGAGTGTGATCAAATATATGAAAGAAGTTTCAATATCCTTAGCAATCAAGAAAATGCAAATCAAGCTGCACTGAGATTTCCTCTCACTCCATTTAGAATGGCAACCTTTAAGAATAAAAATAATCAATTCTAGTGAGGATTTATTGAAAAACAAATAAGTTTTCAGTGTTGATGGGACTACAAATTAGTACAACCACTACAGAATTCAGTAAAGAGATTCCTTAAAAGACTAGGAATGGAACTATTATATGATACAGCTATTCCTCTCCTGGATATTTATTTCAAGGAACTAAAATCAGCATACTAGAGTGATTACATGCATATCAATGATTGTTGCACACATTTTACAATAGCCATGTTATGGAACCTGCCCAAGTGTCTGTCAATAGATGAGTAAAGAAAATGTTGCACAACACACATGCACAATGGAGTTTTACTCAGTCATGAAAAGGAGAATGAAATGATGTCATTTTCTGGTAAATGAAAGAAACTGGAGAACATCACCTGGAGTGAAATATGCAATTCTCAAAAAGCCAAGGTTCAAATGTTTATTTTATGTGGAGAAGCTAGAAAGGAAAAAGGAACAAAGGGGGATCTCATGAGAATAGAAGGGAGAATAATAAAATGGGGAAAGTAGATTCAGACAGGGAGAGGAAAGGAATGCAGTGGGTATTGAAACCAACCACATTTTACTGTATCTCAATGAATCCCATTTCTTTTATTTTTTTATTTTTTTATTTTTTTGCAGTGCTGGTGTATAGAACCCAGGGCCTTAGTGCTTGCACAGCAAGCACTCTACCGACTGAGCTATCACCCCAGCCCCAATGAATCCCATTTCTACGTATAACTATAATGGATCAACTTTGAGAACTAAAAGGGAAATCAATTGAGTAGAAGAAGGAGATGGGAGATGGAGGAGAGAGAAAAGGGATAAAATTAATCAAAATATGGAATTTGATTAGGGAATTATTTAATTAGGGAATAAAATTAATCAAATTATGATACATGCATGTATAAATGTGTAACATGAATTCCACTATTATATATAATTATGATGCATTGACAAATATATAGTCATAGGACTTACTTAAAATGTAGGTAAATGTTTCGAACAGTCACTTCACTAAATATATAAAAATAACCTTATAAGCACCTAAAAATATGTTCATTAACTTTAATCATCACCAAAATGCAAATTAAATTACAATAATATAACAATATACATAGAAAACATTAAGTAAACCGAGAATACTTATTTTTGGCAAGATAGTGAACATTTTTTTTTCTGTACTGAGGATTGACCACTGACCCATGTCCCCAGTCTTTATTTATTTATTTATTTATTTATTTTTGACAGAGGGTCTTACTAAGTTGCTTAGGGCCTTGCTAAATTGTTGAGGTTGACCTTAACTTATGATCCTCCTGAATTAGCCTCCCAAACTGCTGGGATTGCAGGTATTTACCACCATGACCAACCAACAATTTTTTATAGAGAGCAAGTTTTTTCTCGCATTGCTGATAGAAATGTAAAAAAGTACAACTACCTTGGGAAAAATATGCAGGAATTTCTTATAAACATAATATTCATGTTAGCACACAAATCACCATTTCTACTCCCATTATGTATATTATAACTTGTATATCTGATGCTTTTATCTTATTAGAACAAAAGCACTATGATAAATATTTAAATTCAACCTCTGAATCATTGATTTGTAATTCTACCTACATGTGAGACCTCTCTCTGACACACATGTGCATGCACACACACACACACACACACACACAGATCCCAATGCCTATGCCTCACTATCAGCAAATTGAATTAGGATGTCTAGGAGTGAGTCTGGTCGTTGTTGTACTTAGTGAAGCAAATCCTGTAGGAGATCAGAGCTATGCCACGCATTATCACAAGAGACAATATTCCAGCTTGCTTCAATTTTTTAAACAATTAAAAACAGAACACTCTTTGGTATATTTTGCAGGCAAATATTAAGATCATTTATATCAATTGTCACAATGACCAAAGTATTTAATTCTTCATAACAACATAATATTAGAAATATAATAAATTAAGAAAACTGATATACTTTAATTTGAAATCTAGTTCCACCATTGACAAGTTATTTATCCTTTAAAAGGTGAATTAAAAATTCTGTTTCACATGTAAAAATATTATCTCCTAGGAATGTTCTGAGGATTGTCATAAAAAATATAATCCAGTTAGAAGAGTATTTGTCAGGCAGTTTTCAAAGTATTAAAATAATAATATCACAAATTTTTATTAGTACCGGTATAATTATTAATAGTATTATTTTTCTTAATTATATTAATTTCCTTTCAAAATCAAGATAGTCTGCCATATAATTGACCTGAAATTGTTAAACTTATTTTAATTCTGATTCTTGCAGCAAATACATGTCATAGGAGTAAAAAAAACTGTTTTTGCCTCCATCTCTTTATTTCTTAAATAAATCCATGATATAGGCTGAAATATCAATGAGGTCCTGTTATTATCAGTTGAGAAAATCAGGTAGGAGGTAACTAGTGAATGAAGATATGAATTATTTAATGTATATTAAAAAACTCATGGTAACAAAAATATGACTTAACTTCATACAATGTGAATTAAAGTTTCAATCTCATGGTGGTACTTTGTATTTGGAACACACACACACACACATGCGTGCACACTCATATATTTTTGGTACGGAGAATTGAACCCAGGGATGTTTAATCACTGAGACACATCACCAGTCCTTTTTTAAAATTTTATTTAAGGACAGAGTCACTGAGTTACTCAGAAGATCCTCCTGTCTCCTCATTTTCAGTCACACAACAGAAACTCAATTTGTATCTTCCAGAAGTAACTTCCAGGCATAAAGATTGATGAGAAAAGTTACTTTGTGAATATGTGCACGCACACGCACGTGTGTGTGTGTGTGTGTGTGTGTGTGTGTGTGTGTGTGTTTATGCTGCAAGTTAGTTATCCCTATGGTCAATTATACCTAGCAACTGTACTTAGCTGTATATGAAAAGATATTAGGTTTTTAATTTAAAAGCTATAGACAAAAAAACACTCCAATTCTTATTAGAATCATGGACTTGATGATGTTTGTCTAATTTTTTTGGTATATTGAACTGTTCCTTAATGTAATTAGAGAAATAAGAAGAAAAATTAGTTTCAATGTGTAAAATGTTTTTCAGAATGTACATGTTGCTAGCTTCTATTTGCTGCTACTATGGTTTATATTATGAGCAGCAATTAAATTTCTGGGTTGATTTCACAATCTAAGTTAAAATGATCTTTGGTAATATATATATATATTGCATAATATATATGCAATGATCTTTGCATAATATATATATATGCAAAATTATCTCTGCATATCAACAATGACTTGAGTCACTAAATCCCAAAGCTGGTAGTGTTAATTTTTGTAGTCCGATTCTTTTTATTTTCCAAAATACTATGTTTAACAAAAATCAGAAAATTCTGGTGATTTTCCTTCTTTATTAAGTCTCATATTGATTGTCTCCTGTAAAACACAAAAGCTCCAAAATTTCCTAGCTAGATTCCTCCAATTGATAGCTAACTTTTTTTCTCATCATCAGTCTCAGCTACTTCAACTTATTTCACTGATCAACTGACAAAATAATCTTCATAAAATATATCATTATGATGTGAATATAGTTTTAGAACTATAACATCATATGCAAGTTGTTCCTTCTAGTCTTTACTCTTAAGACAATATCTGCCACCTGGTAAAAACAAAAACTATTTTATTTATTCCAAAATATTTTCCAATGATTACCCCAATTTTCTTTATCAAATTAGTACTAAATCGAGCAAAGACCTTTAGTCTTTGCCATGGGTGTTTGTATGAAATATAAGAAAATTCACTACAGACGTTAGGGCAGAAGTATGACGTATTCAAAACAAACAGATCTATTAGAAGCACATTGTGGGTTCTATGTAAGAGATCATATGGTTAGTGTCCTAACAAAATGTGTTTAGATTAGGGATATATAAGTTTTAGTTTAATAATTTGATAACAGGATATAGGATATAGAACAAGAAAAGACTTAAAGTTCACTCATGATTTTTGTTCTGAACTACGGGAGTTCAGTACACCTACTCCCATAGAAAGTACGAGAGCAGTGTCAATACAACTTATGTTTTGAGAAAAGAAAACTCAAGAATTAAGTTTTGGTAATCTTAATTTATAATTGCTAATTCGAATTCCAAGAGCCCTATTTGAGATGGCAGTTAGATATGTATCAACATCTGGAGGCAGATATGAGTTGGAGCTATATATTTGTTTCCTGAATTAACCTGCAAATTTTTGTGTGTTAACACAACATTTATCTCTTTAGTCACATTTCAGTACATGTTGCATGACTCTCCAAGAAATGTACTATGTCAAGAGTTCCCTGTCTTATGTGATGCCATCTTCTTAAATGAACACCGTCTATAGCCCACAGAAGGCAAGATATAGCCTATTAGGTATAGATCCTATTAGGTAGGGGTAGTTGTGCCTAGTCCTGAAGGGTTTTATAAACTTATTCTCACATAAGAATGACTAGAAATCAGTCACCTAGAGCCAAAACAATTGCAAGAGAAAGCTGAGAAATGTTTTAGTCTATCTGTTCTTGAAGAGAAAACATGAACAATAAGCATTTGGTAATCTCTAACACCCTGCACAACTAATGGAAGGGTCTGCACCAAATTATCCAGATTATAGTTCATCGTGATTAGTTTATTGTTTACTCTGTGGGGAAGGGAGGATTTCTTTTGAATCAGGTGAGTTTACCAGGGCACAGATATCTTACGCAATAGAATATAATTACTCAAAATTTTGTCATAACATAGATGGACATCAAAAAGGAATTTAGAAGGGGCATATTATGCTCTAGTGTAGGAATACCTGAACATAAATGTCTGTGTCACAAGGGGTCTTCATAGAAACATTTTGTACTAGATGACTGTATTCTCTTAATTTGGAGAATCAATTTTGACAAATGTTGCTTACAGGCTAAGATGACTTCTGAGAAATGATCCCTGAACTCAATCCTTAGAAGCTAATTGCTCCTTGAGAAAATTGGTGGGGACAGAGCCTGCTCAGAGTGGATTCAAAAGAGAACAGAAATATTACAGCTGGGAAAATAAGCAGAGAAACCATTTTTAGAGGAGATAATAGGTTGTAGAAGGGGTTTTTTTTTCTTTCTTTCTTTCATGTTTCTTCATGTACATTTATGGGACTGATTCAGTGAAGATATAAATGTCAACCATGATAAAGTAAATGGGAATAAATGCATATGTAATGAGATTAAATAATAAAATATGCATTCCATCCAGTGCATAGAAGGACCTTTCCTTGGACAGGATAATACATAGTGCATCATTCAATGAAAACAAGTTATTCTCAAAGTTTTCACTATAATACAATGATAAATGTCTGAGAAGAGAGATAAGATTAGCTTGATTTGGACTTGGGTTTCATCCTTAAGTTATCTCATTATGTAATTATACATATTTCAAAATTCAAAAATAAAATACCAAAATCCAAAACAAAAAAGACTAACTTGATTTAAACTTTATACAATGAACACATATATTCAGATATTATGTTATCCCATTTCATTAATATGCATAATTTTTATGTTTATGTGGTAAACACAAATAATCAAATGAAAACAAAAAAGGATGAAGACAGCTGAAAGTTTTATGCATTTGAGTTGGGTTTCACTACTTGCATCCAAAATTCTCTGAAACTGAAATACTAGAGTACTAGAGGAGATGTCCTGGTAAGATCTGAGTGCAGGTGGGATGTGGGAACCTTGGACACCATTGGAGAAGTCATTATTGGTAATGGCGCATCCTAGGAACACTATGAATAAGTGGGAGCACTTATTTTCCTGGGTCACAAATTTAAATAGTTGAAGATGCACAATCTGTGTAATTGTATCAAATATACCTTTCTTTGTTCATACTTTGCCCCAAGACTCCTGAACCTCTCATAATAATAAAACAAAGTGATAATTATGAATCCTATTATTCAACTATATCACACTAGATAATTCACTGTTCTGACTGACAATAAACAGAGGAATTTAACAAAATTAAAACTAGAACTGAATAGTTGAATATCCCATTTTTTCTTGTCAACTTATTGTTGATAATTACTGTTATAATCAAATGGAAAAATTCATTATCAATGTCAGAACATTTATCTGAGATGCAAAAAGTGACAGCAGTAAGCATTTTCTAAGATGGAAATTTTAAAATGAATAGAATTGAAGAAAAATTCAATGTGCATAAGCCATTCTATATAAGAATTTATTCCAAAGTAAAAACTTGAGGGATTATGTTGATCCCCAAACTTACATTTTATTAAAATACCAAGCTTTATACACAGTGTCAATTCTACATTCAAATGTATGGATGTTTTAGTTTATAAACAAAAAAAAATCATACTTCAAACACAGTAAGTTAATGTGAATTGCTATTAACAGTAGATACATGAATTAACATAAATACCTCCTAAAAAACACATAGTCTAGAAAACAATGAGACATAAACTAAAACATAAAAATGTTCGCAAATGGAGGATTTTTAAAACTGCAGTGTATCCCAGCAGCTCAGGAGGCTGAGGTAGGAGGATCACAAGATCAAAGTCAGCTTCAGAAACTTAGTGAAACCTTTTCTCAAAATAAAAAATACAAAAAGAGCTGGGAATGTTGTTCAGTGGTTAATCACTCCTGGGTTCAATCCCTGGTACCAATCAATCAAACAAACAAAACCAAACCAAAAGACAGCATTGCAATATGTAACAGAGTGGATGGTGGAGAGACACAGGGAAGAAAGGAGTGTTTGAAACAGAGGAAACCCAAGAATGAATCTTGCAGTCCCAATAGCAGTGATTTAATGGTACAACATCAATTTAATGAAAGAAACAAAAGCTCAGTTCACTCCTTTCCCACTATTCTCTCTTTCTGAAGTCATGCCAAATGTCATTGTCAAGGTGGTTATTTACATATAGCACCATAATATGGCAAGCTTAAAGGTTAAAGTCAGTAGTAGAAAGAACTTCATTAAAAAGGTCATATTTTAGAAATAGGAAGGTCCTTTTACAAGTAATGTTAAATGAGGAATTAAGGCAATAACCCAAATAATTAAAGTAAAATAAACCTTATGCATCTGAGAGAAAAATAGAACTTTGAGCCTTAAATCATCATGAATTATTATCTGCATTCATCAAATTAATGGGGTAATTATTCAGCGTGCACTTTAAATAGGATATGCATCTTCAGACTGAAGCAGGTTCTCTATGCAGACACTGATTTACTTATTTTTGTTCTTTCTCAAAATCTCAATGATGAATCTCTTTTAATGAAATGAGCTAATTATAAAAATGAAAATAGAAAAATTCTATAGTTAATTTATACTATTTGTGTTTAATTTTGGTTGGAGGAATTCATATTGCAAAAGTGTCAGACAATTGTTAAACTTGTAGCAAAGTTAGAAATCAGATAATAAAATTTTACCCATTTGAGTTCTCTAAAGTATGAAGATTAGAAGTGCAATACCACTAAAATTTTGCACACCTGTTATTTCCTGACAAACTACATCATGTTTGTCACAACTACCACAGTGCAGGGGTAGTTTTTGTACACTAGCAGCATTCAATTTCTGCTTTTCCATTTCTTCTTTCTTCTCCCCATCACCCTCTCTCCTCTTTCCCTTCTCTCCTCCCTCTTCCTCCTCCTCCTTGTTTCTTCTTCTTCCTTCTTCCTCTTTCATTTTTCCTTTCAATGCCAAGAAAGACAAATGGAAAATAAGAAAGAATAACAACAAACGGAAACATTGGCTAAAACTGAGGTATGGCATTGGAGTTTTGAGCATTTATGCCCAAAAAGTCACAATAATTTTTAAAGGAAATTAAAAATTTAAATAATATGGGAGTTTAAATAATATGGGAATTTTGTGGTGTCCTACCTACAAAAAATGAAGATAATTATGCAAGAGCATGCACATGCTAAAAAGCATAATTTTACCATTCTACAATGTGTGCCTACTTCAAATCATACGTTTTGAACCATGAAATATGTAGAATTTTTTTGTCAATTAAAAGAATTGGCGGGGCTGGGGAGATAGCTCAGCTGATAGAGTGCTTGCCTTGCAAGCACAAGGCCCTGAGTTCGATCCCCAGTACTGCAAAAAAAAAAAAAAAGAATGGTACTTTTTCAAGCCAAAATTGAAAACAAAGTAGAGGATAATTATACAAGGACAAAGCTAATGGAGAGGAAAAAAATAATTTAAATTATATGAGTCTGATCTGGGTGTGAGGCAAAAGTATAGATAGGAACCTTAATGAAATATCTAAAAAGTATTTTGAAAATATATAGGAGAGAATATTACACCTTTGAGACTAACTGAATTTATGGGCAGGTTTTAATTCTGTACCTCCCCCAAGTCCCTAAGAAAGCGACACTTCCTAATCACTTCACTCTTTGAAAGGTACTAGGGCATACAAAGTGAAATTAAGGAAAATGGTATGAAGTTTAGCGTTGATAAATATAGTCCTTTTTCCAGACATGATGATTTAAGGAGGATTCAAGTGATAACAATTCAAATCACTTTAAGGACTGATTTGGTAACATGATTAACATTAGTACTGTGTGGTGTTTGGGTGAGCCTTTGTGAAGTGGGTGAGGTGAGGTGTGATTGAGGAAATCTGAAAGACATGACCTATCCTAAAATATCTCCCAGATGATACTGCTCTAGGAAGTCTCACATGACCTTCAATTTTTGGTGAACATAGGAACACAAGAAGAGCTTATTGTTTTGGATAAAACATTTCAATGCCTGCTATAGGTAAGGTTTTTCTCAAAAGAAGGTGAAAAAGATCAAGATGTAAAATGTAAGGTCAGTATCATTTAGGTCTAAAATTATATTAATTTTGTATGAGAGTTAGAAAGAATATCTATATTTACTCTTAAAGGATGGAAGGAGAATTTCAAGCAAGACCTGAAATAGCACCTGTGTGTCAGCAGCTGAGAGGTACATTTACCTATCACAAGTACCTAAGCAACAGTTTCGGAGATGGAAATGAATGGCAGGAAATCACATGCAATTTGCCTAATTTGCTAGATAATGTTGTATCCAGATCAGTTCCTGATTTGTTATTTGAGAAAGTTAAAAGGGAATGTTTTGGTAAGGGACATTAGCTCATTATTCAAGTAAAGTTGAAGATGGATTGTCAGATTCTTATACAGAAGAAAAGAAGTAAGAATGGCAGACTGAGAGGGAGAGGTGCCATTTCTCCTGAGAGAGACCCTATGCAGGAAGATGTTCATGGTGTAACTGCCACTAATCTCCAAGTCAGTATGAGTCATTAATGCAATTAGGTGTGATGTGCAATTGCTACTTATTTGAAATGAAAATTAGGAATATAAAAAAAGTGCTTATAACAATTGCTTGTCTGTCATTTATGCAGAAATAACTTTAGAATTTACTCATTCTTAGCTCTGAAAACAATTTTAACTTTTTTCCTTCTTTTTGTATTGGGTTGAACCCAGGGCTTTGTACATGCTAGGCAGAACCCTCTACCATTGAGGTACAATCTCCAGTCCTATTTTATTTATCAATTGATGTTCAAAACCACACATATTTCTACTTCTTTGCTACCTAAATCATGATCAACAGAAAGATAGAACTGGTATCACGATGAGTTTTCAAATGAAAATCTTAGCACCTCCATCACATATTAAATCTGAATTCATGCATTTAAAAGGATCTCATGTGTTTCGTGTATACATTAAATTTTTAAAATACTTTCTGCAGCGCCGTGAATACATTTAACTGAATAAATATAAAATTTGAATCTGAAATACGGAACTATCACATAGGTGTGGTTGTTTCAGGGTTTACATTGCAAGACAATTACCATGTAGTTATGTGATGTATAAAATATAGAGCCACAGACTCCTCTGGCATGTATGTATGGGTTGAGGTCTGAAGCTCATGTTGTAAATGGTACTGTTGGATTAGGGAGGTTTGTGGAATTTCTTCTTGCTTTTATTCTCCATTTTGTATTCTAAACATACGAGATGGACTTAAATTTTATGCTTCTTAGTTACATAATTTACATTAATAAATGTTGAAGGATCTTGCAAATATCTTCAATTTTACTTCAGCAGATATTTTGCCCAAAAGAGTGAAAAGATACTGATTTTGATATTGGAGAGCAGTCTACCAAATGGGTAGATTAAATGTGAATGGATTAACCACAATTAAGACAACAACTAGGATTTCTAGTTCATATAGTTGCTCTCAAATTCACAATCTTAATAAATGAATAAATTGTACTCTTAATATCCTATGTTTTTTAGATATCTCCAAGATTATTCTTATTTATGCCATACAAAGTGAAATTTAACTTAAAAGGCAGAGTCATGACAACACTCATCTTTAATAGTACCTGTTAAATCTCACTGCTAAGACTTTGGAATATCTCAAGAAACAAAAGAAAACCTCTTGCTTTAGTGGGACTTGGGCTTTAGTGGGTGGTTTGTATATGATAAAAGAACTAAGCCACTCAGTCTAGCTACATTCAATTAAAATAATGACAGTCTTGTTAAGCCAAGGTAATTATAAAATCTGTAAGGGTATTTTGTTTGTTTATTTTTCAACTGATGTGTGGCATATATGCAGAGAGCAACATGAATCTTAAGTGTGCAGTTTGGTGTTTGATAAATAACCATGTAATTAGCCCCACTGCAAAAGACAAAGCATCACAGCATGGCAGAATGCCATCTCATACTCTCTATATGGCATTATTGCGTCCCTTGGTGAGCAAAATCACTATTTTTGTTCCAGAGATTACATTTTTCTGATGTGGAATTTGTTACAGTGTGCATTTTTTTATTTCTGACTTTTATTTTGTATCTGAGAGATTGGTTGATGTTTGTGTGCAGTTTTTCTTCTATTTCTGGCTGTGTTATGGGGTGCAACTTAAGAACAGACTGATCACCACTGAGAAGTCTAAATTTGAGAGTTTTTATTAGCAGGTCAGCTGACTGTTTCATATAATGCCTCAAAAATGGCTATAAGGGAGAACAGTCCCAACCATAAGGTTGCAGAGGTTTTTATACCATAAATCATTACATCAATCATAAGTGTCTGTGTTATGATTTAAAATTACAAACAAAAATCATGGGATCTGAATCATTAGCAAAAGGGGGAAGTGGGTCAAAATGACCTTACTTAGGTACAAACTTAAGAATGGTTACTAACATCTATATAATTGCTGTTGACATAACTGTTGACATGGTACATTGTTTAGGAAAATGGACTCAAAAAGAACAATTTTTCATTATACAAGAATTGTCATTGTGTCATTTTGTATTGCTAACTATGTCATGCTAAGCAACTATTGATGGGTTCAGAGGTGGGATGTTTCCCTGGGAGAAGTTAAGCAACTGTTGACAGATGCAGAGACGGGCCACTCCCATGGGAGAAGCATTTCCTAAGTAACATGGAGTC
The DNA here is from genome assembly GCF_902686445.1 of Sciurus carolinensis. NCBI lineage: Eukaryota > Metazoa > Chordata > Mammalia > Rodentia > Sciuridae > Sciurus > Sciurus carolinensis. The sequence goes on from NW_025920155.1 coordinate 645,190, forward strand.
AAGAGCAAAATGGAGTCTGTTTAGTCATTGTCCATGTAACCTGGTCTTTAACTTTTTCATGGAGTCAAATCTATCAGCCCGTCAGAGCAACAGAGTACTCACTTGTATAAGTGTCATAATTTACTTCTGTATCCAAATGATAGAGAAGATTGGTGTTGGATCCAATTTTGTGACTCTGTAAATAAAAACTTCTAATACTAGCGTGTTTATGTCTTTTGAAAGATATAAGCATTGCACTCTTGTCTGCTGGGTGCTCACTTTTGAGAAATCCTAGGCCATAGGTTATGTGTCTATTTAATGCTAACATGATTTCTGATTTACAATCCCACCACTAGTGCATTAGTGTTCAGCTATTCCATAAATATTAAGTTTCTCCATCTTCTAATCAAAACTTGGAAGTTTTTGTTTTTTAAAAATTTATACTACTCTGATATTTGCACAATAGTATCACATGTTGGTTTTGATCTACATTTTTTTCTAAAGAATAATTAAAAGAAGTTTATATGATCATTGATCCATGAAATAGTATTTTTTGGTTCCAAATGTATTTATTTTTCTTCAAATGATTTTGTTAAGCAATAAATAAAACAGATATGTTTACTTTTCTAAGAAAACAAAATATTTTTGTATAAATTTCTTCCTCTTCTGCCCTTGTTTTTATAATTCTTTTTTCTTATGAAAATGTTATTAATACATTTTGACACAGCATCAGATATGCATATAACAAAAATGTATGCACTTTTCAAGACGATAGTTTTAATACCTTGATGGTTATGTTCTCGCAACTCAATCTTTTAATGAGCACGAGTTTTTAATTTTAATATAATTAATATGATACATTATTCTTTTATGGTTGTGTTTATTTTCTGTTTAAGGAAATTTCACACAAGTGAGCTTGAGTATATAAAGAGTTGTAGTTTAGGATGAGTTGTCCTCCAAAAGCTCCTGTGTGAGACAATATAAGAATGATCAGGGGTGAAATGCTTGGATTATGAGAGCCTTAAACCAATCTGTGCATTAATCCAGTTGAATGGATTAACAGCATGGTAACCATAGGCAGGTAGGTGTGGCTGGCGAATGGGGGGCGTGCCCTTGAGGGATATATTTTATCCCTGATGAACTGAGTCTGTCTCTTTCTCTTTGCTTACTGCAGAGCCATGTAGTGAGCTGCTTTCCTCTTCATCACACCCTTCTACCTTGAAGTTCTGCCTCCTCTCCGCCCAGAGCAATGAAGTTGGTCATCTATAGAATGAGACTTGTGAAATTGTGACTCAGATCAACTTCCCTCCTCTTAAATTGTTCTTTTCAGGTCTTTTGGTCACATTAAAAAAAACTGACAAAAACATACTGATAATACGTTTATTTTTTAAATTCATTTTTAATGTAAACAAATGGGATGTAGCTTGTTTCTCTGTACATGAAGTAGAGGCATGCCATTTGTGTAATCATACATTTACCTAGGGTAATAGTTTTTGATTCATTCTGTTATTTTTTTTCCTCCCACCTCTCCCACCCCTATTATCCTTCTGTACAGTTCCTCCTTCCTCCATTCTTACCACACTTCCACCCCCCATTATGTGTCATCATCCGCTTATCAGTGAGATCATTTGTCCTTTGGTTTTTTGAGATTGGCTGATCTCACTTAGCATGATATTCTCCAATTTCATCCATTTGCCTGCAAATGCCATAATTTTACTATTCTTTATGACTGAGTAATATTCCACTGTATATATATACCACAGTTTCTTTATCCATTCATCAACTGAACGGCATCTAGGTTGGTTCCACAATCTGGCTATTGTGAATTTAGCAGTTATGAATATTGTTGTGGCTGCATCTCTGTAGTAGGCTGATTTTAAGTCCTTTGGGTATTGGCCAAGGAGTGAGATAGCTGGGTCAAATGGTGGTTCCATTCCAAGCTTTCTCAGGAATCTCCACACTGCTTTCCAGAGTAGTTGCACTAATTTGCAACCCCATCAGCAATGTATGAGTGTACCTTTTTCCCCACATCCTCGCCAACACCTATTGTTGTTTGTATTCTTGATAATCGCCATTCTAATTGGGGTGAGATGGAATCTTAGGGTAGTTTTGATTTGCATTTCTCTTATTACTAAAGATGTTGAAAATTTTTCATATATCTGTTGATTGCTTATACATCTTCTTTGGTGATGTGTCTGTTCATTTCCTTAGCCCATTTGTTGATTGGGATATTTGTATTCTTGGTGTAGAGTTTCTTGAGTTCTTTATATATTCTGGAAATTAGTGCTCTATCTGAAGTATGCGTGGCAAATATTTTCTCCCACTCTGTAGGTTCTCTCTTTGAATTGCTGATAGTTTCCTTTGCTGAGAGAAAGGTATTTAGTTTGAATCTATCCCAGTTATTGATTCTTGCTTTTATTTCTTCTGCAATGGGAGTTATGTTAAGGAAGTCTGATCCTAAGCTGACATGTTGAATATTTGGACCTAATTTTTCTTCTCTAAAATGCATGGTCTCTGATCTGATTTCAAGATCCTTGATCCATCTCGAGTTGATTTTTGTGCAGGGTGAGAGATAGGGGTTTACTGTCATTCTGTTACATATGGATTTCCAGTTTTCCCAGCACCATTTGTTGAAGAGGCTCTCTTTTCTCCATTGTATATTTTTGGCCCCTTTGTCTAGAATGAGAAAATTGTATTTATTTTGGTCTGTGTCTGTGTCCTCTATTCTGTACCATTGATCTACCTGTCTATTTTGGTGCCAATACCATGCCATTTTTGTTACCATTGCTTTGCAGTATAGTTGAAGTTCTGGTGTTGCAATACCCCCTGCTTCACTCTTTCTTCCAAGGATTGCTTTAGCTATTCTGGGTTTCTTATTCTTCCTGATGAATTGCATGATTGCTTGTTCTATTTCTGTAGGGTACGTCATTGGGATTTTAATTGGAATTGCATTGAACCTGTATAGCACTTTTGGTAGTATGGCCATTTTGACAATATTAATTCTGCCTATCCAAGAACATGGGAGATTTTTGCATCTTCTAAGGTTTTCTTTAATTTCTTTCTTAGTGTTCTGTAGTTCTCATTTTAGAGGTCTTCCATCTCTTTTGTTAGATTGCTTCCCAACTATTTTATTTTTTTCAAGGCTATTGTGAATGGGGTAGTTTTTCTTCTAACTTTTCTTTCTGAAGATTCATCACTTATGTATAAAAATGCATTGGTTTTATGAGCATTGATCTTATGTCGCGCTACATTACTGAATTCACTTATGGGTTCTAAAAGTTTTCTGGTGGAATTTCCAGGTTCCTCTAAATATATAATCATGTCATCAGCAAATAGGTATAGTTCGAGTTATTCTTTTCCTATTCATATCCCTTTAATTTCCCTGGTCTGTCTAATTGCTCTGGCTGGAGTTTTGAGGACAATGTTGAATATAAGTAGTGAAAGAGGGCATCCCTGCCTTGTTACAGTTTCTAGGGGGAATGCTTTCAGTTTTTCACCAATTAGAATGATATTGGCCATGGGCTTAGCATAGATGGCCTTTACAATGTTAAGGAATGTTTCCACTATCCCTATTTTTTCTAGTTTTTGAGCATGAAGGGGTGCTGTATTTTATCAAATTCTTTTTCTGCATCTATCAAAATAATCATATGATTTTTTACTTTAAGTCAGTTGATATGGTGAATGACATTTATTAATTTCTGAATGTTGAACCAACCTTGCATTCCTGGGATAAAACCCACTTGATCTTTTTAATATACTTTTGTATGTGATTTGCTAAGATTTTGTTGAGAATTTTTGCATCAATGTTCATTAAGGACACTGGTCTGAAATTTTCTTTCTTCAATGTGTCTCTGTCTGATTTAGGTATCAGGGTGATATTGGCTTCATAGAATGAGTTTGGGAGGGTTCCCTCCTCTTCTATTTCATGAAATACTTTGAGGAGTATTGGAATGAGCTCTTCTTTAAAGGTTTTGTAGAACTCGGCTGAGAACGCATCAGGTCCCGGACTTTTCTTTGTTGATACGCTTTTGATGATCTCTTCTATTTCATTGCTTGAAATTGATTTTTTTAAGTTGTGTATGTCCTCCTCGTTCAGTTTAGGTAATTCATATGTCTCTAGAAACTTGTTGATGTCTTCGAGGTTTTCTGTTTTGTTGGAGTATAGATTTTCAAAATAGCTTCTAATTATGTTTTGTATTTCACTCGTGTCTGTTGTGATATTTCCTTGTTCATTCCGAATTTTAGTAATTTGAGTTTTCTCTCTTCTTCTCTTTAACAAGAGGGTTTATCAATTTTGTTTGTTTTTTCAAAGAACCAACTTTTTATTTTGTCAATTTTGTGGTTGTTTCTTTTGTTTCAATTTTGTTGATTTCAGCTCTGATTTTAACTATTTCCTTTCTTCTACTACTTTGGTGTTGCTCTGTTCTTCTTTTTCTAGGACATTGAGCTGCAGTGTTAGGTCATTAATTTGTTGATTTTTTTCTTCTTTTTTTGAATGTAGTCCATGAAATAAATTTTCCTCTAAGTACTGCTTTCATTGTGTCCCAGAGATTTTGATATGATGTATCTTTGCTCTCATTTACCTCTAACAATTTTTTAATTTCCTTCCTGATGTCTTCTGTTATACATTCATCATACAATAGCGTATTATTTACTCTCCAGGTTTTGGAGTAGTTTCTGTTTTTTTACTCTGTCATTTATTTCTAATTTCTATCCATTATGATCTGATAGAATACAAGGTAGTATCTCTATCTTCTTGTACTTGCTAAAATTAGCTTTGTGTCATAGGATATGGTCTATTTATGGAAGGATCCATGTGCTGCTGACAAGAAAGTGTATCTGCTCTTTGTTGGATACCCAGGACTCTCCAAGGAAGGATTTGTTGATAGAAGGGACCTTGGGGGGCAATCAGGCAAGGGAATTCCAGTGAGAAGGCCCAGGTGAGAAGAACCTCAGAATAGAAATTTCAGGGGTTGAGGGCAATAGCAAGATGCTTTCTGACCAGCAGAATCTTCATGGCAGGAGGGAACAGGGGGCAAGAAGAGACCTCTCTGGGTAGACCCTTATGTACCATGGCCAGTGCTAGACCTCCACTCTGCAGCTTTTGATTCTTACAATCCTACCATTTTGCAGCATCTCCAGGAATGTGCAGCACACCACACTCTCCTGGGAACACAAAACCTCTGATAAACACAATACATCTTCCTGACCTGTTAATTAACTTTATAGGGTTAATTATTTAACTACAAGAATTTTAGTCTTTTTTTTTTTTTTTTTTTTTTAGAGACAGTGTCTTAGCTGAGTTGCTTAGGGCTTTGCTAAGTTGCTGAGACTGGCTTTGAACTCAAAAAATCCTCCTTCTCCAACCTCCTGAGACACTGGGATTACTGGTGGGTGCCAACACAGCTGGCAAGATTCAGTCTTACAGATGGCTAAGAGCATAGTGTCGGGAGTCACCACCTGGGTTCACATCTTTATTGGAATTGCTAGCAGTGTGACATTGTTTAGGTTACTTGATGTCTTTTACCTCTGTGACTTCATCTGTTAAATTTAGGTAATTACAGAAAAAAAACTGTACACGAGTACTCATAGCAACTTATTTGTAAAAGTCCCAAATTGTAAATAACCAGCAGTACTTCAATTGATGAGTGGATAGACTGTAGTACATTCATATAGTAGAATACTACTCAGTCATAAAGAGGAATGAGCTATTGACAACTGCAACCACTTGGATGGATCTCAAGGGTATTATGCTGAGTGAGAAATATTGATCTTCAAGACTACATATTAAATGATTCCATTTCTATAAGTTTCTTAAAGTGATTGAATTATGGTGACAAGGATTGGATTACTGCTTTTCAGGTATTAGAGTTGAAAGGAGGTAAATTCATTATGAAGTAGGCCAAGGCAATTTTGTTTTGGAGATGAGAAAATTCTATAATCTGATATGGTGACATTTGTTCTTACCTAAATATGAGGTAAAATGTCATAGAGCAATTTTTTCTGAAAAATAGAATGCATATACATACTTACAAAATCTGCATAATGTGTGTGGCACTGTACCTAAGTCAATTTCCTAATATTGACAATGTGTTATGGCCCTCCCAGTTGGACACTGGAAGTGAGATACAGCAGGACTCTTTGCTCTTTTTGCAATTTCCTGTGAGTCTTCAACTACTTCAAACTACCAAGTTATTTTTGAAACAGAGATTGTCATAACTCTTAACTTGCCCTGCAGTTGACATGAGATCATTGGCATCAAGGAGACTGTACCCTGGTTAAATTTTAGCCAATATTACTGTTTGCCTTTGGAAAAGGGTCAGGGTCAGAACACAATGTGGGGAACACTGCTGGAGCTGACAGAATTTCCCAATGGAAATTATTAAGGTTGAGAGAGAGAGTGAATTCAGAGTTACTCTCTCAAGAAAGTAAGAATGATAGCTTTCTCATTTCTCCCAGTGTAATCTCTCTATTTAAAGTTCACCACACTTCCTGTGAATAATGTATGTGGATTGACATTCCAGGATAGGAATAAATAACATGAAACATCATTTAATAAGTTTTAAGTGAACAATACCCTTACCTAATATATTAGAGAATGGGAAGCCTAGTCCATCAAATCAGGTCTGACTAAGCATTTTAAAATATCAATACTTAAAGAATCACTTAGGTGACATTTTAAATATGAGAAAATATGAAATATCCTTAAATGTCCATTTTTTCTCTTTTACTTACTATCAACATACTTAAGTCTAAGTTCAATACATGTAACAAAATCTACCGTACTTATAGAAACATAGCTAAATTGATGATAAGTAACATTTTCTATTATTAACAGGATTGCTAATACTATGAAAGACTATTAGCAAAGTAGTACTCCAACACCTCATATATTAAGGATTATAAAGTAACATGACTAGTTAACACAAATTAACATTCAAAATAATGGAAGTACCAAATTAAATTATACTTTCAACATATACAAATTTAATACTTCTCTTTTATATTAAACTTTTCCTTAGATCCCTTACTTTGTAATTCAAACTGTTAATTAATCTGCCTGACTCTGTCAACTTTATTATTTCCACTGAGAAAAGGCTATTATTATTATTATTATTATTATTATTATAGTATTTTGTTAATGTATAAATTTGAAGGAAAATAAAAGCTTCACAGTACTAATTATTATAATATCTGAATGTGTAGAATTAAACCATTTATTTAGGTAATTTACATCTATAACATTCCATTGTTTTCTGAATAGACAGCTTTTGTCTCTTTAATTGGTATGTTTTGTTTGTCATCTTCTTTAAAATTATTATTTTAAAAATCCATTGTGGTGAATTCATACAACTCCTTCAGATATAGGTTTTTCCCTATCTTCATCCAAGTATATATGCCACTTGGCAAGTGAGAACTTATTATAGTACAATCACTATTTTGTGTTCAAACAACAACAAAAAAACACTGTTCTTATGTAGGTATATATCCAGAAATCACATGACTAGGGTCACCTTCAAAAAACCCACGTGCTAAAAATAAGTTACTGAAAACAAAGGATCTTAAAAAGAACATTCAAAGTAAAATTGAGCTTAGGTTTTTCAATAATCTTTGTTTGCCTTACACATACACACACACACACATACACACAATTTTGAATTCTTCTTGCAGTTTTATGACAAACTTACAGTGTTTTGTTTTTTAAGAAGTGATACCTTGACTGACCCCTAATACTTTTTAATTATTAACCCATTTGAAACTCTTTCACATTTTTCTATGCTTTATGAATAAAAATTTCTGGCCCTGTGTGACCCCTGGACATCAATACCTCTGATATTTCCAGTGATTCTATACATATTTCCAGCTAATTTCCTTAACTATATTAGCTGATTAACCCTAAATACATATTCTTCCAGAAAAAGAAGAACAGACCAACACCAAAAGTAGTAGAAGACAGGAAACAGTTAAACTCAGAGTTGAAATCAACGAAATTGAAACAACGGAAACAATACAAAAAATTGACAAAATAAATAGTCGGTTCTTCTAAAAAATAAACAAAATTGATAAACCTTTAGCCATACTAACAAAGAGAAGACGAGAGAAAACCCAAATTACTAAAATTCGGAATGAACAAGGAAATATCACAACAGACACAACTGAAATACAAAACATAATTAGAAGCTATTTTGAAAATCTATACTCCAACAAAATAGAAAATTTCAAAGACATCAACAGGTTTCTAGAGACATATGAATTGCCTAAACTGAACGAGGAGGACATACACAATTTAAATAGACCAATTTCAAGTAATGAAATAGATGAAGCCATCAAAAGACTACCAAAAAAGAAAAGTCCAGGTTTTCAGCGGAGTTCTACAAAACCTTTAAAGAAGAGCTCATTCCAATACTTCTCAAAGTATTCCATAAAATAGAAGAGGAGGGAACCCTCCCAAACTCGTCCTATGAAGCCAACATCACCCTGATACCTAACCCAGACAGAGACACATCGAGGAAAGAAAATTTCAGACCAATATCCTTAATGAACATCGATGCAAAAATTCTCAACAAAATTTTAGCAAATCGCATACAAAAACATATTAAAAAGATAGTGCACCATGATCAAGTGGGTTTCATCCCAGGGATGCAAGGTTGGTTCAACATCAGGAAATCAATAAATGTAATTCACCATATCAATAGACTTAAAGTCAAGAATCACATGATTATTTCAATAGATGCAGAAAAAGCATTTGATAAAATACAGCACCCCTTCATGCTCAAAACGCTAGAAAAAATAGGGATAGTGGGAACATTCCTTAAAATTGTAAAGGCCATCTATGCTAAGCCCATGGCTAATATCATTCTAAATGGTGAAAAACTGAAAGCATTCCCCCTAAAAACTGGAACAAGGCAGGGATGCCCTCTTTCACCACTTCTTTTCAATATCGTCCTTGAAAATCTAGCCAGAGCAATTAGACAGACCAAAGAAATTAAAGGGATACGAATAGGAAAAGAAGAACTCAAACTATCCCTGTTTGCTGATGATATGATTATATACTTAGAGGAACCAGGAAATTCCCCCAGAAAACTTTGAGATCTCATAAGTGAATTCAGTAAAGTAGCGGGATATAAGACCAATGCACATAAATCTAAGGCATTTTTATACATAAGTGATGAATCTTCAGAAAGAGAAATTAGGAAAACTACCCCATTCACAATAGCTTTGAAAAAAATAAAATATTTGGGAATCAATCTCACAAAAGAGGTGAAAGACCTCTATAGTGAGAACTACAGAACACTAAAGAAAGAAATTAAAGAAAACCTCAGAAGATGGAAAGATCCCCCATGTTCTTGGATAGGAAGAATTAATATTGTCAAAATGGCCAAACTACCAAAAGTCTATACAGGTTCAATGCAATTCCAATTAAAATCCCAATGATGTACCTTACAGAAAGAGAGCAAGCAATTATGAAATTCATCTGGAAGAATAAAAAACCCAGAATATCTAAAGCAATCCTCAGTAGAAAGAGTGAAGCAGGGGGTATCACAATACCAGATCTTCAACTCTACTACAAAGAAATAGTAACAAAAACGGCATGGTATTGGTACCAAAATAGAAAGGTGGATCAATGGTACAGAATAGAGGACACGGACACAAACCCAAATAAATACAATTTTCTCATACTAGACAAAGGAGCCAAAAATATGCAATGGAGAAAAGATAGCCTCTTCAACAAATGGTGCTGGGAGAATTGGAAATCCATATGCAACAGAATGAAACTAAACCCATATCTCTCACCATGCACGAAACTAAACTCAAAATGGATTAAGGACCTCAGAATCAGACCAGAGACCGTGCATCTTATAGAAGAAAAAGTAGGTCCAGAGCTTCAACAAGTCGGCTTAGGACCAGACTTCCTCAACAGGACTCCCATAGCACAAGAAATAAAAGGAAGAATCAATAACTGGGATAGATTAAACTAAAAAGCTTTCTCTCAGCAAAGGAAACTATCAGCAATGTGAAGAAAGAGCCTACAGAGTGGGAGAAAATCTTTGCCAATCATACTTCAGATAGAGCACTAATCTCCAGAATCTATAAAGAACTCAAAAAACTCTACACCAGGAATGCAAATAATCCAATCGACAAATGGGCTAAGGAAATGGATAGACACTTCACAGAAGAAGATCTACAAGCAATCAACAAACATATGGAAAAATGTTCAACATCTCTAGTAATAAGAGAAATGCAAATCAAAACCACCCTAAGATTCCATCTCACCCCAATTAGAATGGCGATTATCAAGGATACAAGCAACAACAGGTGTTGGCAAGGATGTGGGGAGAAAGGTACACTCATACATTGCTGGTGGGGCTGCAAATTAGTGCAGCCACTGTGGAAAACAGTGTGGAGATTCCTTAGAAAACTTGGAATGGAACCACCATTTGACCCAGCTATCCCACTCCTTGGCCTATACCCAAAGGACTTAAAATCAGCATATTACAGAGATAAAGCCACATCAATGTTCATAGCTGCTCAGTTCACAATAGCCAGATTGTGGAACCAACCTAGATGTCCTTCAATTGATGAATGGATAAAGAAACTGTGGTATATATATATACAATGGAATATTACTCAGCCATAAAAAATGATAAAATTATGGCATTTGCAGGCAAATGGATGAAACTGGAGAATATCATGCTAAGTGAGATCAGCCAATCTCAAAAAAACAAAGGACAAATGATATCGCTAATAAGTGGATGATGACACATAATGGGGGGTGGGAGGGGTTAGTGTTAGGGTTAGAGTTAGGGTTAGGGAGGGGGGCAAGAATGGAGAAAGGAAGGACTGTATAGAGGGAAAAGAGGGGTGGGAGGGGTGGGGGGGAAGGGAAAAAAATGACAAAATGAATCAAACAGCATTACCCTATGTAAATTTATGATTACACAAATGGTATGCCTTTACGCCATGTACAAACAGAGAAACAACAAGTATCCCATTTGTTTACAATAAAATAATTAAAAAATCAAATTTCCCAGTAATGATTCAGAGCAAAAGTTTAATTTTATTTTTTAAAGCAGAGGAAGGGGGAGGCTTAATAGAGGTGCTTATAATAATCTGCCACAGAAAAGAAACAGGGTACTAAAGAATGCATTTTGTGGGAAGTAACCAAGGGAGAAGTCTGGAAATTGGGAATGAACTGATGGGAACCCTAAACAACAATGAAACTCAGAAAGGAACAAAGCGCACTGCAAATACAAGCTACCCAGGGCTAAGGAGAAGGGGTTTCCACATTTCCAGGAAAGGGTAAATCAGAAAAATGCATCAATCCCCATAGGAGCTGTAAGTCCTAACAACTGAAGAATTCCAAATTGCTCATAGGGTTTGAATCCTTTTTGGGAACTGATTTGATTCTGAGTGAGTACTTTAGTCAAAAGAAGGTCATCTTGGTCACTTCTCAACTCCTAGAATCAAAGATGCTAAAACAGCTAGTCACCATTCTACCTTAGGGACCAGGACACAACCCCCAGATACTTCCAGAAACCTTGGACCTCTGCATACATCACAGGATGGAAAACAGAACTCTAAGTTTCCTAAAGATCTAGGACTAGATTTATGGATGCCACATGCCTGTTGTGACCCATGACTGCTCTATAGAGCCCAAAGAAGTTCTATCTAGAATACAGCCTTAGGACTTCAGTTCTTATCTTCCAATGCCCTACCATCACTTGTATTTGTCTTTTGGGACTTGGGTAAGGTCTGTTCCACATCTGGCAGCAGTGGAACATTAGATGCCATTGTCACAAGCTACAGAATCATTGGTTTTCAGATCTGTAGGGCCTTTTAACCTTATGATTCCTTCAAATATTTACATGTAACTTCATGAATTGCTGAAGTCTACACCACTTAGATGGTACTCACAGATAGCGGTGATATAAGTTACAGATGAAGAAATCACATGGAGGCTGCCCTTTTGAGTTTACCTACACCCAAAACCAAAGCACTATACCACTGATATTTTATATCCGAGTTAACTGAAGAAGTATTATCTACAAAAGTTGCTTTGTAAAACTAGAAGTGGTAGCTTCTAAACAATATGCGTACACATCAACACATAAGCATGAAAAAAGGAAGCATGACAACTCAATAAACATACAGAAATTCTCCTTAAATAGATCCCAAACTGCAGGAAATTTTTAAGATCCCTGAAAATGAATTCAAAATAAAGTTCCTAAAGAAACTCAGAAAGATGAAAGAAAATACAGATAAATAATACAATGAAATGAAAAATTGTATCAATGAGGAATTCAACAGTGATTAAAAATAACAAAAAAGAATCAATCAGGAATTTTAGTACTGAAAATTTCTATGACTTAAAAAAAAAGTGCTTCCATAATAGATAATACAAGCAAGAAAAAAAGGAATTTCTGAACTTTGTCATGGAACTTTTGAGATAATCAAGGGAAAAAAAAAGAAAAGAAAAGGAGGAAGGAAGAGACAAATCAAGCAAGAAAGCAGCCAAGCTCACTACCTGGAAGCTTCTCAATACGTGATTTCAAAACATACTACAATACCATTGCCAAACCTCAATTCTCAATTCCCCTGAGATACAAATATTAGTTTACTTAAGAGCATGAGAGGCAATTCTGCACATGGTATGCAGTTGTGAGTTCAAGGACACTGCTACACTTATTCCTTCCTATTGGCTAGAAACAGAATATTCCCACCACTCCAACATCTGAGTGTTCCTTTCATCAAAATAGTAAGGCCACACAATGACCCTTTAGTTGAAGCTGAATTTTAGATGCCTGAGAAAGTAGGATACTCTTTGTGTTTGGTGAGATAACTGCTGAGATGATTGATAAATCAATCACTATTAAGTATGCTGACTTCTTTGGAAGGAATCTTATGAATAAGGATTTAAAATTTTCATACAATGAACAATACAATCACAAGTACTAATAATGTAACCAAGGGTATTAGAGCAAGAAAATGTTATCAATCAATAAAACTGTGAAATAGTTATATGGAAGACTGTATTAAATAATGAAATAAAAATTTTAAAAGACACTTTCTCAGACGCATACAGTAGCTAAAAAGACAGAAAAAGTTTGTGTTAAAGCTAGACATCAAAAATACTGCACAATTCAGTATAAACTCAATTGTCATATGCTATTCATATGCACACTCAATTCAACCAAACACATGGCCACTCTTCTATCCCAATACCCTGTAATACAATCTTGTCTCCTCAAATGCTTCATCCTCTTTATAGAAAAATATAAAACATACCTGTCTTTCAAAGTTCATCCCAAATGCTTCCTGCATCTTTCACTCTTTTGTAACCTACATATTTTAGGCATATAATTTATGGGAATGTGTTTTTGCACAAATGTTCCACTTTTCTGTAGTGAAATTTCTTTCCTTTTAATTGTTTGGGATAATACCAATATAGCAGCAGCAGCTCTATGTTGGCTAATTTTCCTTTATATAATTCTTCAATAATGCTTATGTTTAACTTCTTTGCATTTTTATTTTCAAGGCATGCCTTTTTATCTAGCATATCAATCCATGTGCATTTCCTTGAGAAGTATTTTTTGTTACATGAGACAATTACTGATGTTGACTTTGTACCTACATTTCTTCCATTTCATTGTGAATTTATTTCTCCTTCCTTGCCTTTTTACTTTTTTCTTCATTAATTAAGTCCTTTCAGTGTACCATTCTATATTTCATAGGGATTTGCTTTGTGTTCTGCAGCTGTAGTGATATGGTTAGAGTTACAGCATGAAATTTTGTCTTATTGCCCATGTAAAGTAAACACTGCTGCTTAATTCCCAGCAATTCCAGAATCTTACAAAAGTTGATAAAACGGTCTTTCTTTTGTGATGATTATGATTACTAGAAGTAGTATATTTACAAAGGCATGATTTATAAAAAATAAAATAGCTGATATTTAAACATCAATATCATTTTATATTTCTAACATATTTTCCTTTTCCCAGCCTTTCCATAGTCTTGTGCTATGACTGTTTAAGACTTAAAAGTGTGCGACTGCCAGGGCTCTCTCAGTTCAGCACTAAGAAACTGCTGAAATCTCCCTTTCCCTGACTTTCAGAAGTTTGAATTTATGCCTTTAGCCCCAGAATCTCAATTAATGGCAGTACAAACACAATGAAAACCACACGCTACACTGTTAAATATAATCTTCTCGTTTCCATGAAAACCTTTCTAGAGACCAGTCGGGCTGCTGTAACTCTCCAATAGATAATAAAATGTCAGAAACTTGTTCTTTGAGGATTTTTTTTAACAAAGTTACATTTTCTATCTTAGCCTGAGTGTTCACAACAGAAAGTTTGCCCCATGACTCCTTCTCACTCTGCCACTGTGGTCCTGGATTTTAGTCATGCCATCATAGTTGACCTACTTCTTCAAGGCCCTTGAGGATTCAGGAAAGTTGCACTTGGGGTAACTGATTATTATGCTGGATGAGAGGGTGTAAATCTATGTGTGTTCCTTCCTGAGGTCCCACCAGAACTGTATCAAGAATGTCAAAAAGTGCTCACAACCAAGAACATCAGAAACAGAATGAAGAATGACAGAGATTTAAAACCAGGACTCAGATGGGTCATTTTAATGAACGTGGATTTTAAAAAATCAGATGCTCAATGTGGACTAAGAATCATCCTGAAATACCAGAATGATTCTTAGATGACTACGGATTGGTGATGATGGGCCTAAAGTAAGCTGATATCAGAATGAGGGGAACTAGCAGAGAAGCAAGTTGGTTTCCATCTTTTCTCTGCCCATGGTATAGCCTACCACCTATTCCCACTATTATTTATTATCTGCAGATGGTAAAACACAGATGTGGAAGACAAATCCAGGCAGAGCAGACATTACAGTATTAGGAGGTGAGCCCTGTGTACCTCATGAATGCTGTGTGCTGTGACTCTCTCTCTTTCATGACTATATCAATCAAACCCTTCTCAGAAGGGAAGCTGACTTGCCAAGGCACAGAAAATAGGAACATCTTATAATTCTGAGAATGTAATGCCTATGGGAGGCTCACATTATTTTCTGTACTGTCATATCTCTGCAATCTTGTCTTGCTAATGAGAAGAAAGTTTTCTGTATTCCCTTTATACCCAAAGACATGATATTTCAAATTATTTTCAACCTTCCTTCTATCATCAGATGCGTTCTCAGACCAGTTGCAAGAGGCATTGCTTAGCTGAGAACCAAAGTATATGGGGACTATTATTCCCTGACAAAGATCCTGCTAGAATCTCTTTACATGCCAGGCAGCTCAACAATGACAGGCGACCAACAAACTGGGGAATGCTCTTGTCTTATTCCATTACACCTTCCCACTCAGAATGAGTAAATACAGGAGTATAAAGATAGGTTTGCCATTTTTTCCCTATTTGTTGAAGTTTAAACATTTATTTTCATGAAAATATCAACCTAAACTCCTTTTCTCAGCAAAGGAAACAATGTGAAGACAGTACTTAGAAAATGGGAGAAAATTTTTACCACACACACATCAGATAAAGCACTCATCTCCAGGATATATAAGAACTCAAAAAACTGAACACCAAAACAGCAAATAACCTAATCAGTAAAGGAGTTAAGGAAATGAAGAGACACTTCACAGAAGACATACAAATCAACACATATATGGAAAAGTATTCAACACCTAGAAGTTAGAGAAATGCTAAACAAAACTAAGAGTTCATCTCATTCCAGTCAGAATGGCAATTATCAAGAACACAAACAAGAGTTGGCAAGGATATGGGGTAAAAGGTACACTCATACACATACACTGCTAGTGGGACTGCAAACTGGTGCAGACAATCTGCAAAGCAATATGGAGATTCCTTGGAAAATTTGGAATGGAACCCCCATTTGACCCAGCTAACCCACTCCTTGGTTTATACCCAGAGGAGATAAAATTATCATACTACAGTGACATGGGTCAAATCAAAGATTATAGCAGCTCAATTCATAATACCTGAACTATGGAAACAACCCAGATGCCCTTCATCAGATAAATGGATAAAGAAAATGTGGTATATATACACAATGGAATACTAATCTTAAAGATAAAAGAAATCATGGCATTTGCAGGTAAATGGATGGAGCAGGAGAATATCATGCTAAACCAAATAATCCAACACAAAAAAACCAAATGCCATATATTATCTCTGATATACAGATGCTGATTCTTAATGGGGAGTGGGCTAGGGAAGAAAAGAGGAACTTTGGATTGGGCAGAGGGGAGTCAGTGGAGGGAAAAGGTGGGGGGTAGAAAATATGGTGTAATGAGATGGACACTATTACCCAATGTACATGTATGATTACAGGAAGAATGTGACTCTGTATCATGCACAGCAAGATAAATGAGAATTTGTGCTCCTTTTGTGTATTCTGTGTTGAAATGTGCTCTGCTGTCATGTATAACTAATTAGAACAAATAAAAAATTTAAAAAGCAAATAATCACTCTTCATCCTTAGAAACTAATGGGAAGGTAACACTCTAAAGAATGTTTAGGCAGCCTTAAATAATCTTAAGAAATAAAAAGATATTTTATTATTCCTCCTCTCCAGGAAAAATGAAGGTAATAAATATTCATACATTCCTCTAAACTTTAAGGCACAGTTTTCTAAATAAGTTTTAATGTGGAATTAATAAAAATTATTATAACTGGTCTACTTTCTCTAAATATTAAACAATTTCACACATTCCTGTTCCCAAATTACACTTTTGCCTCATAGTAATTTTCCATGCCAGAGACTTTTCAAATCTACTTTTCATCCCAGAATCCACTACACCTATCCAATTCATTTGAATTATTATCCACAATTACTAAAAATTAAAAAAAAAAAACAGAATTGCACCATGACAAGTTTCATGGTATGTTCAATCTCATAGCATCCAGCCTACAGAAAACATCTAGATCAGATCTACAACATAATTATTTTTCAATTAGTAATGTAAGATAAAGTTATATCTCCATATGGAAACTCCCTCAAAAACAATATGCCCTGTAGCTCCACAATCACTAATAACAAAAAAGTACAATCACTAATTATATATTCAGCTAATTCAGACAAACCATGTAAAGAAATATAAGGACAGGCTATTTATGGTTGAAAGCATGAAATGGGAAACCACATGTGTTGGAACACACACTGAAGGGGAAGTCATGATCAATTTCTATGTGCATCTCGAAATAAAGGCTTCCATTTCAAGACAGTGCACACAACACAACATCTATCCCATGGTATTTGAAACAGAGAGTACACATATGTTATCTGTTCTAGGTTCCTCATTCTCCCTTCTAAAAAGTACATACTGATGCATGATCTCTCTCTAAAGCAAACCCATGGGCAATGTTTTAAACACAGAAAATAGTAATGAATGGTTTGTGGAATATAATGATCTCACAATATATAATTATTTGGACTACATAATTATGAACCATAACTTACTTTTTTTCAAATAGTAACCCTGAAAACAAGCAAAAACAGACTGGGGTGTAGGTTATTTGTCTTGTTGGAACTCAGAAGTCAAGGGTAAAACAAAAGAATGGTGCAAAATGCATAATGAAATAATCAGGGTCCTTAACAACACAACTGCTCTGATGAACACATTTTTCTCTCCAGGAGATCCATTCATTCACACTGTACACATGATCCGTGGTGTGGGATAGGGGGCACATATCCTCACAGATTTACAACAGATTAATACAACACTTGTATCTGTCCATATGAATGCAACACCAAACTCCTGCTTTCTCTTCACTTCCAACCTGCATGCAAGAAGTCACACAAATGCACAAGCACAAAGGTCAAGATTACAATTCCAACATCACCCAGCCAAGTAGACAAGTGAAATCTACTGCTCCAGTGAATTTTCCCCTCCAAGCTTCTACCCTTTAATACAAGCAGAATTTAGCCCTGCTGTAAGGAGGCTGTGCCTGAAGAGGGTTCCACTGAGGAAATCTGGAGCAATTCAGCAACCACCACTACTGGAGTTTAGACTGGCTGGAAGAGCAACGAACCATGCCCCAACTAAGTAACTTCACCTGTGTTACTCTAAGAGAAACATTTACTCTTGGATTCCTTAAATGTAATTCAAGCAAGAGGCTCTTCTAGGAGGTTGATGCAGGTGATGTTTGAAACACCATATGAAATCAAATGAGGACTCCACCCAGAACTCTGCATACACATGTGCACATGACTACACACACACACACAGTCTAGCAGCTCCACCAACTCTGACACTTGGTACCTTGGACCCCACTCAGAGGGATAAAAAATCAAAGCAAATAAGCTGGATGGGGCAACCCCAGATTTCCCCTGGTCACCTCTGACCTTATTCATGTCCCATTACAGGCACCTTGACATTTCTCACCCTCAGTCCGGGAGCTGCAACTCCACATCAGACCACCTTCTTGAGGTTCAAACCCCACCCCAGCACCAAACTGAAAGAATCACCTCTTTTGTTCCCTCCACAGTTCCTTTGATTAAGTCCTCTAGCAAAAACATTTCTTACTGGAGCAGAAAATACTTTACTCCTTTAGCAAGATGGTAAACCAATAAACCAGGTCACCCACTACTGATACTCAGGTGAGTGCCAGGTGGCAAGTGCAGTTCTTACCTGGCAGTTGAGCTCCATGCGGCCATCTCACGCAGGTCCTCCATGTCTACACAGAATGCTGGGGTCCTGTGGTCCACCATCTCTTGGCTTCTACCTCTTGGCAGCATTCAGGTCATTCTCCCTCAGTCTCCAAACCATCCTCAATTCCTACTGGCTCTAACTTCAAAATATATCTCTGCTTCTTTCTATCTTAAGTGTCAGGTTTCACAGTTCATGCTTCCTAATTCATCATCCCCATGTATGACCACCCCTACTACAGTCCACTCTTCTGGCTTAAAACCTTCATCTGAACTTTAATTTCTTCCACCTTTAGATATTAACTTCAAAACAGAAAAAGAACAAGTCTTCTGTGAAATCTGAATGTACCAACTATGGGAATACTACCTATTCTTATAAACTCTCAACTGCATAGCTAGCCCAGAGACCTAGGAAGTCATCTTCTAAGATAAGCCTATCTTCTTAGGCTTCTTGCTCAAACTGACAGAACTCCTGACTGTCCAAAAAGGCTATGCTTCCAGTTCTTATCAACGAAGTAGGTAAGGAACAGGGAAATAATACAACAGACCTATTTACTAATGTTCACTTATTTCAGACATCTTCTGCCCAGGGTCAAAAGCAGGAAAGAGCAAATTGGCCTTGCTCTGTTAGCTACTTTATCCACTTCAGAAGAACTCAAGTAATAGTCTAATATGTTCTCCCTTCTGACATTTCCACCAATCAACACTTCAATTCATACTCTGGTCTGCTCTGGATGCACTGCTTTGGCCTGAGTGTCTGTCCCCTCTAAAACTCATATTAAAACAAAATCACAAATTTCATCTGTTAATGGTATGTGGTGGTGATGTTCTCAGGAGGTAATTAGATGAAGTAATGAAGATGGGACCCATGTGACTGCATTAGTAGATTTACAAAAAGAGTAAGAGGGAAAGACCCAAGTAAGTAAACTTGTTCTCTCACCCAGGGCCACCTTGGGACTCTACAAAGCTTTCCCCACCCAAGAAAGAAGTCTTTCACTACAAGCAGACACTCAACCACAAAGCTCCTTGCCTCCAGAACTGTAAAAATAAATGGTTTTCTTTATAAAATTATTCAGTCTGTGATATTCAGTTATAACAAAGGAAAATAGACTAATGAGGTCACCCTAACTACTAACTACTATCTTTCTAGTCTACCACTGTCATTCCCTAAGTCAAAGTAAGTCACTATTTCTTTTGTTATTTATTTGGCACATCCTCATTATTATCCCTAAATTACTTCTAGGACTACATCCTTTGGTTTAAACAGGCCCTAATGTCTTCCTCTTTTGTTGTACCTGGACAACACTAGGCAAGGTGATGCTTTTCAGAAAACAAGTAGTGACCAAATCCACCTGTGTTTCCAGGACCTGGAGCCAACCCTTAGCTGTACTTTCAAGGAATTAAGGAAGGGGACTACATTGGGCAGTGAGTGGAGGAGTCAGTGGGGTGAGGAGGTGGACCTTAACTAGGAAAATCCACTCCCATATAAAACCCTGCATGTAACTTCACACTAACTAAAATTATAATTAAATTTACATCAGTATTATTAGTATCTGTCTCTCTCTCCCTGCACTCTCCACTAAACTGCAAGATCCATGAGAGCAAGAACCATACCTAACCTGATTATTGGTAAAATCCCTATGAGTATCTGGCACATAGCTATAATTAATTACTTTAGCTCCATTGGTTAAAAAATTAATTTAATTTATGCTTCAGAAAAGCTTTTATAAGGTGCTCCCCTTGTGATACATATTACATCTTTTCTGGAACAGTTTATAATAAGACCTAATAGTTCTTAAGCTCTGACCATTCTAAGATTTTTTTAAAGGTTTCCTCTGTTTTCTACATGTATCCTCAATTAAACCTCATTAAAAAGCTACAGAGTAGATATTTTGATTATTCCCATTTTATAGATGTGACATTTAAGACAGAGAGCTTGTATAATTAATAAGAGGTTATACAGAGGAATGACAGAGATATGATTCAAGTCCAGGTAGCTCACCTAAAATCCCACACTTCCCATCACTTACGGTATATCTCCCCTTCCTGAAAAGAATCCAAATTCTTAAATGCCAATGAACTAAGCCAAAATTAAATAAATGATATGAAGATAAATTCAGACTATTATATACTAGTCACAAGTTCCTCATGACAACTCAAAAAGAAAAAAATATCTGAATCATTCAAATGTCTGACTCTTACTGTTATTTTAAACAAGTCAAAACTAAAACCACCCTTACTTTTCAAATGACTGACACTAATGGGATGCTGAAACCCAAAACATTCTCATATTAAAAATGTTTTCTTCTGCTACTAATTCCCTGTCATAAAAATGCATAAAGGTGATCTTTCTCTGCCAAGGGATGCCAAATCACCAAACTGGACCTAACAGAAATGACATGTATTGCCCAGATTTTCCAGTACAGGAAGCATAAAAGTGTGAAGAATGCAGATCTCCATGGTTTTGTCTTTCCATATCTTACAGCACAGGGTGTAGGGAAATAACATGCGTCAAGTTTGACTGGATCCTGCAAGATTTTCTTCTATGCAAACCAATACCAAAAACCAATGCAAGGCATTTGACAGGGAAGATGGACTGGAGAGGGAGCAAGAAGAAAATCTGAATTATTAGATTTCTTCCCAGCAGTTGCCTGTAAGTCCTGACCACTACACAGCCTCTTTCAGAGGCATGAGGCCTGAGAGGCTTGTGACTCCCTGGGTTTCTGATGCAGCATTGGTGTTCCATGGAATACATAAGGCCCAAAGCAGAATATCTTTAGAAAAAGAAAATTAAACCCACCTTCCATGGCTCCATGGGAAGCAGTTTCACGACCACCAGATCCCCATTTAAGGCTCTATTACAAGCAATAATCCCATTGATAAAAATGACTCCATCACTGCCCTAGGTCAAAGAGAGAAATAAAGGCACAGTCAGTTCACCAGGGTTTGGCACCAAAAACACTTCCTTAGTTGAAGAATGTTAGACTCCATAATCTTTCCACTGACTTAACAGAAACAATAGTCCACAGCCACACACACATATAAGGGGAATTCAGTCTTTCATTCTTCCAGAAAGTAGTTATGCCTTTTCAGAGGATAAGAAATCAAATGCTAATTTTTCTTATACAATGTGACAGCAAAGGGTCTAGAAAGTCACCACTCAAACTTTTCTGAGATGCTGGATGCATACAGATAAGATTCAACACTAAAAGGAGAAAAGATGAAGAGCGGGTGGGGGGAAGGAATCACCCTATATTCATATTTGATTATAAAAATGGTGTGAATCTACTTTGTGTACAACCAGAGAAATGGTAGTTGTGCCCCATTCATGTACAATGAATCAAAATAATAAATAAATAAATAAATAAATAAATAAAAGGACAAAATGTGATTACCATGAAATTCTGTAATTAGCTAAATTTGGCATTTCCAAATCACCATGCAAAAGGGTTGGATTTTAGTTGCTCTGAATTTTTGTAGTTTCCAATTACAAAACTATCAGATATCTCTTCAAACAGATTTTCTGTTCAATTTCAAATCTAGCTAGGGGTTGACAACTATGGCCTATGATCTGCCAAACCTGACCCCACCCTACTCCCTGAGCAACAACTATAAAGTTAGTGACAAGGAATTATTGCAGCTGACCTCATGATAGCTTCACCAGAAATTGAGACACTAGGAAATAGAGAGTGAACAACTCAAGTGTCACCCATCACCATCCTGCTGCCTTCTGTAATTTACAGAGTGACATGATCTCATGGTCCTCCCTGGAATGAAGAAAGCTATTTGGAGGTCACTGAATGTCAAAACACATACAATGAAATGCCTACTTCATAAGCAGCTTATAAGAACCTGTTGGCAGCTCAGAGATCTAAATGCCAGGAAGATGGTAGTGTCATCTTCCTATTCCAAGAAACCAAGGAAAGAGGGGCTAAGTTGAACCCCAGGAAAAACTCACACACCTCCACCTATTCCACACTATTTGATTCTTCCTTAATTTATTCAGAATGTTGTATCTATTTCCAAATCTTTTATTATAAAGTTACTAAACTTAGTTAACTATTCAATATTAAACTTTGAATCATTGATCTTAACTGGCTTTTAAGGCCAAAGAGTTCAACTTTTTATTTTGATGCCAGAAGATTTGTCTTATCCATCAGGAAGAATTTTTTTTCTAAATGGATAATAAGAATCCACAGAAGAAATAGAAAGGAATCTAGGGCAATCTAAACACTCAGCAAAGTGGTCAGCATTTTTGTGCTTCAGGCAAACTTATCAATTCAATGTTTGACAAATTCAAACCCTACTTCCCACTTTTGTCTTAGTATCTCAAACTGGTACCAGTACCTCCACTTGGAAAGTTCTCTTGCTTACTCAAATCCTCTCTGAATTTGCACAAACTACCCATGACCTGTCTGCCCATGGGCAGTCTTTATCCCTTCCAATAAAACATCCCTAGCCAGCAATACTGGAAGTAAGGGCTCCCTCCACTCAAATCAGAGCACTTTGACTACCACTGTCTTGTGGTACTTATCACTTCTAAATGCACTGAAATGTCTAAGAAGCAGTAAGCCTTGCACCAATTAGATGATCATCTCAAACATGCAACACGCACAGGAAAGAGTTGAAAGATCAAGAGATTGCTTCAGTTTCCCACATTCAGGGAATAACTTGCCAATAATTTTAAGCACCTGGATATGCACTCCTCTCTTCAAGCATTCTGAAACAGCCTCCTGGGACATGTCGGTTTCAAATATGCTCCTTTTCTTCTCTTGTGTGAACTTGTTGTTTGACCTTTTGTCACCTGGTGAAGTGCTGAAACCATGTGAACCAACCACGGGGGACACACCTAGAAACATGAGGCAGCAATCATTTCTGTCCTCAAACAGCTCTGTATTTTAAAACTGGAGACAGTATGCTTATTGTTATTACCATTATTATTTAGAAAGATCAATAAAAAAATGAAATTCTTTGATGATTAATTCAATCACAAAGAGGAAAGAATGGGTAAGAAAACAAACAAAAAAATGTACAGTTGAGAACTGAGCTTTAAGTAAGCACAAGAACATGCGTGGAACAAAATCTGAACAATTGGTTTGATATTCCTTGCTGTTTAAAGGTACAAAATTTTAAAAATAAGAATTATTAAAAGATGGTCAATTTTCTGGAGAAAATGAAACAGCTGTGCACAATACATTAATGAATTAAGACAAAAAGAAATCAAACCTAATTCTAGAATAAACATGGGAGAACAGTGAACAGTTCACCGGAAGAATTAGTCCCCTCATCCTAAGAGCTGCCTCCACCTCCACAACCACTCCACTGGTACCTCAGTTCTCCTGCTGCCAGGACAAGACTATTTCCTTAGCTACCTCTTGTGGGTTACTCAGGGGCCAGAGGTTCAGTCTGTAGACAGAATTGCTCATTACTGGTTCCAGGGGAACCTCCACTGCTGAGCTCAGAGTTCATCCTGTCTGACATACTTCAGTTGTCACCAGCTGAAACCAAAGAGATCAATGAGTGCAAAACAGTCAACCTGCATCCTCCTCTGCCCTCCCAGAAATTTAGTACTTTGGTGCATTACAATTATACATATAGTGGGACTGTTACATACTTGTACATGTATGCAATATAACAATATATTTTGGTCGATTTTGTTGCACAATATTTCCACTTTACTATCCCTCTTTCCTTCCCCTGGCCCATTTCTCTAATTTACTGGTCTCCCATCCATATTCATAACACTCACATCATTTTTTTCTCTCTCTAGCTTCCACATATAAGAGAAAACAGATGTCCCCTGACTTTCTGAATTCTACTTTTTTTTTTTTGCTTCAAAGAATGTTTTACATTCCATCCATTTTTTAGAAAATGACATAAGGGTATTTTTTTATGACTGAATAAAACTCCATTGGGTGTACATGTCACATTTTAGAGGTCATCAAGCTTTTAAAATCATACTGATGAAAATACAGTACCATAATTATTTAAGTATGGACAAATATACATATAATGGGAGGGGAAGGATATCTCCAGGTCATGGAATCTAAAAAAATTTGAGGAAGGATTTCAAGGCAGAACTGAGTGTGAGAGATGCCTACTCCTGGCAAAATGAAAAAATACAAAGAGAGACACAGACAGAAATCACAAGTGGATTCTTACATGAATTCCCTAATACAGAATGAATTACTTGTTTAGAGTCCTGCCTATATGAAAGGAGGTAGTGGCCAATTGGAGATCAGGAAAACAGCTCGGTTTTTCAGAGGCACTGTGGATTTCTGAAGCACTAATGAGCAGAGGAGAAGGACAACCGTTTAAAGTTGCTTCAGGGAAAAAAATCAACCTGGTCAAAGGCTTTCTGATGGAGGTGAGAAAGGGGAGTAGCAGCTGCCCCTTAGGAAAGAATAAAAGATATGGGCAAAGGAAAAGAGGGCTGCACTGGAATTATGTAAACAGACACTGAAAAGAAGGGGCCCTTGTTTGGTACCCCACAGCATGGACTGGCAGATCTGGAAACCAGGAAGGTATGGAGAAAGCCAGCACATGGAAACTGGGTAGGTTTCCACCTAGGAGGCCAGGAGACAGAAACATCTGTATCCTGGGAAGATGATAATCTAGGTAGAGCGATGCTTACTTCCACATGGAGCAATCCACCAAATACTTGGACATAACTGACAGACAGAAATTAACCTGTCATTTGCATACAGATATTCAGAGTGTTCAAGAACAGATGAAATTGCTAAGGGGGTATAGAGTGCAACAGAGAAGGGCCTAGGAAAAAGGACATTCTCATTCTAATAGGATATTTTCACAGGTTTTAGAATTCTAGTCTGTGGATTATATTTTCTCAGTACTTTGAAGTTTTCATTCCATTGTCTTACAACCTCCACTGTTTCTGATGAGAAGTCAGTCATTAGTCTAATTGTTAATTCCCTGAAAGTACTTTTTCCTCTTCCCTGGCAGCTTTAGAGATTTTTCTCTTTATCCTTGGTTTTCTATAGATGTACCACAGTATGAAAGTATGGGTAGCTTTTTCTCCTGTGTGGTGGTAAGAAGGCTTCTTTAATCTGTTGCTTGATAATTTTCATCAGTTTAGAAATGTTTTCAGTCATTCTCTTCACAAATACTACTTCTCCCTCAATCCTGCCTGGGATACAATTACACACTTTTGACCTCTACATCAAATTCACCCTTGCTTCTAGATGTGCCCTTCAGGGTCCTAGTTCTAAACTGGAGTAATTCATAAACACCACACACACCCCACAGTACAGGTCCCTGAGTTCTACCCACTATCACTCTAACCCTAAGAGGTTATCAAATGCATTGCTCAGTTTTTCAGAAGATCTTCCAAAAATTGGCAGAGATTCACTAGAGAAAAACAGCTGCAAATACTGTTCTTATTTCCCTAAACTTTTATTTTCTTCTAGAAATTCATCCTCTTGTTGCTTCTCAAACATCTTGTAATAATTTGATAGGTGAGGGGGAGATGGCTTTTCTATTTGTTGTTTGATGCAAGATTTATTTCCAACTATTTACTATCCAATAAATGAGTGCAGAAGTAGCAATCTCACTCTACATTCACTCTAAGTATCTTAATTCCCCAATTTCCTTCAATATAGACTCACTTTTCTCCCTGAAAAACTTCTCCATACTTATCTTCTTTCCTTCTTATATTACAGACAGAAATACTCTTAAATATTTACAACCCCACATTCTCAATTTTATTTTATCTATCTACTCTAAAACTTTACCACCAAACTCATTATTCTCTCCAGAGTTGCCTTTCTAATAATACCCAACCAAACTAAGATCCTGACCCTGCTCCTTTTATGCCTTTAAGCCATCACCTACAATTCCACTCCTCTCATTCCCCTCCCTGAGGAAGTTTTAAAATGTGGTCTAGACTCAACACCTCTATTTCCTCCATTACATCCTCTTTACTCTGCCTTGGAATATGACTTTTGCATTAATATCTATAACAAAATTAAATTTTTGATACTGCTGCTTGGGAGGAAGTCCCTCATTACTAAAGCAAGCATGATCTTAGATGGAGGATTACATCTCTTTGTTTTTTGGATTTTTTTTATGGCTATGCAAGACACCACTGACAAATTCTTCAGACTACAAACTTCTCACTTTTGGCCTCTGGTATACCTCAGTCTCATGGCTCTTCTAAATTTCTCTGAAATTCTCAGATTTCCTGCTGATTCACCCTCTTTCATAGGTTTACCTCTGAGGTTTCTACTATTTTCAAGGGTCTATTCATAAGACTCATATCACTTCTCTGCTAAAGAGTTAAATCTACATTTATAGACCTGTTCTCCAAAGCTCCTCTTTAACTTTCAAACTTCAGGCTGAGTAATACTGTCCAGAATTTTGAGTGCAACATGTTTCTAATTCAATTTATAATTTTCCTCAAACTGTACTGTCCATCTATGCACTGTATCCAGATTAATGACATCATTATCATTCCTGGGCAGTAAGCAGTAATCATCTTATCTCTTTCCTCCATTAATAAACCTATGGCCAAATTGGGATTCTTCTATTTTCATAATGTTTCTAAATAGATTCCTCCATTTCCAACTTGATTAGCACTATCTGAATTCAGGTTGTTGCAACAGTACAGCATAGAGATGACAAAAGTTTAAAAAGTTTAATAAGTACCTCATTCCATCCATGTTTCACCCAAAACACAGAAGATATTTTAGGAAGTACCTTTTCAAAACCCTGCAGGATTCCTCACTGCAACTTTGTAAAATAACCTACATTTTTATTCTCATTTTTTACTAAAAGTGTTTTCAGTACCATACTAGTTGAATTTCTGATGAAAATATTAGGTTGGGAGAGCCCATGCATGGTTTCAAAGTCTGAAAAATGACTTAAAAATACATTGGGTTACAAGTATAAACTTTGGAAGAAACAGAAATAACTACATGTAGGTCCTGAAGAGTAAACAAATGGAAGACAGAGCGTTGGGAGGAAAAAACCAAAGTGACTATTACTGGGATGGATTTCAACTGTTTGTGTTTTTGTTTGGGGAATGGGAGAGAAGTGGATATTTTGCCCCAAGAACTGGCCATCATCATAGGAGTGATGAAGGAAGGCAGCTAAAACATCCATATAAATTCCACAGATTCCCTGGACAGAAAAGGAGGAAAGAGTTTGATCAAACATAGATGACTGCTAGTGGCAATTAAGGACAGGAGAATGCTGGAAAAAGGTATCCCCTAATTCCTATGAACATTGTACAAATCTCAGTCTGAACCTTAACTCTTTTGCTGTGTAAGATAGACACAGAGCAGCATCATAATGGCTCAAAACTCTGAAGTGAGAGTTCAGCTCTCTTTTACAGAGAATAAAACTTCCATTCTGAGTATCAGGGATGGTCTAAAGACAATTGCCAGTGCAATAAAAAAGTTCAAGATTCCTCAGAAGAATTTATTTCTACACAAAAGACTCACTTGAGTCCAGAAGTTTGAAGTCATCTTGGGCAACACAGCAAGGCCCTCTTAAAAAAATGAAAAAAACAGACAAAATCTAAAATAATTTGAAATACAAAAAAGAATCCTAAAAATGTTACTCATTCTAAAGGGAAAAATTAATACATCCCAACCTCCCAACCTCAAAATATCTCTGATATTAGAATTATCAGAGAAAAGACTTTAAATCATCTATGACAACTACACTCACTGAGGAGAAAGACAAGAAACTTGAAACAACTGAAAAGATAAGAAATGTCAAAGAAAAATTTACTTTAAAAATGATAAATTTAAAGCAATAAATACATTATATGAAATTTAAGAGTCAGTTGGTAATCTTCATAGCTAAATAGACATAAAAGATTAAAGTGTCAGTGAGTTGAACTTAATCAGCGCAAACTATACAAACTGAGAAACAGAAAAAAGATTGAACAAATGGACTGAGCACAATGGATCTGTAGTCAATATCAAAAGGTCAAACATAAGGCTAACTGGAGTTGCAAAACGTAAGAAGTGAATAGGTCCCTCCAAATTAATGAAATGTTAACTGAAAACAACCCATGTAATACACATAAACATAGATTCAAGAAGCTGAGTGAACACAAAAAGACAAATTTCAAATAAAAACTAAATGCATCATTATCAATAACAAAAATCTAAAGCATCGAAGGAAAATGATCTCCTCCAATCAGAGGACACTGAATTCTATATCCAACAAAAATATCCTTCAGGACCAAAGGCAAACTGGAAACACCTTCATGTAAAGAAGAAAATTCATCACCAGCAGAAATGACAAGAAACACCAAAAGGAGCTTTTCAGGCTAAATGGAAATGAAATTGGAGCAAAAATGAAAATTTCATGTGTTTTTTGTCAATAGCTACTAATGTATGTGCTTTGACAAGACAATACAGTAAACTAAGAAAGAGGATGACATGGATATGATAAGGAGAACCAGCACAAAAGAAGTGTAAGGAATTTCCCAAGATGACAGGACAGAGAAAGGAAACCCCAGGATACAAAATGTCCATCAAGCAGAGGGCAACCTCTAGATTGGAGGATGGCAATTTAGATTGGAAAAGTGTCAAAAGAAGGAATATTATAACCAAGATCGGTGCACAGAACTGCTGTAGAAACAGACACATGGAACAGAATAAAGAGCCCCAATATGAATATATTTATGATCCACTGATCTTCAACAAAGATGCCACAATAGGGAGAGCATAGTCTCTTCAATAAATAGTGCTAGGAAAATTGGGCATGCAAAAGTATGAAATTAAGACCATATACAAAAATCATCTCAATATACATTGAAAAGTTAAATATAAGACTTTAAAGTGTAAAAACCATTATAAGAAAAAGAAAGGATAAAGGAGTATGACACTGATCTGGGCAAAGATTTCTTTGGAATATGAACCTCAAAGCATAAATAACAAAAGCAAAAAAAACTCAAATGAAATTGCATCAAATTAATCGGCTCTTCAGAATAGCAAAAGAAGCAATCAATACAATGAAGAGACAGACACATATAAGGAATTCAAACAACTCATGAGCAAGGAAACAACTATATCTTAAAATATACAATTTATATATATAGTATATTAAAAAGTTATATATATATGTGCATAAAAAAGTTGAACTCAGAAGTAGAAAATAAAATGATCATTTCTAGGAAATAGGAGGTTAGGAGGGGTTGGAAGATGTTTTGCAATGCAGAGAAATAAGTTAAGGAAACCTATTGCATATCAGGGTAACTACAGTTAATGACAATATATTGTACACTTGAAAATTGCTAGGAGAAATTTTAAGGGGTCTTACCACAAAAAAATAGGAAGTATGTGAGTTAATGGGTATGTCAATTACTTTGATCTAGTCATTACACAACATATACATACAATTGAACAAATAAGCTAATACTTGTAAATAATGGGAGCTAGGTTTGTCAATGTTGAAGAAATTACAAATATAGAAAGGCTAGAACTGCAATGGAATTGGAGAGTAATTTTTAAAAATATTTTTTGTGTAGATGGATATAATACCTGTATTTTATTAATTTTTATGTGGTGCTGAGGATGAAACCCAGTGACTCATATATGTGAGGCAAGCACTCCACCACTGAGTTACAACCCCAGCCTAGGTACCTGCCATCTCTGTGCCTGAATGTCCTAATCCACAAGAGAAAGAGTTTTTATTCACTTCACAGGGCATAGGCATAGTTAAATGAAATCGTCTGCATAACAAGCTTGGTATCTGATGGTGTGTCTTTTTTTAAAAGCCTTTATTCCCTTAAGAAGTTTTAGCTGAGCCCTGGTTTACCTGGCTGGGAGTAAGACTCTCAAAGTCTTATCTGCTACTGAGATTTATTAAGTCTTAAATACATACCTGGCAAATTCCAAGTAGAGGAAAAAGGAAGGGCCTGGTCACAGAAGATGGTGCCAGCCAATCAGATGAGCTGAGGCACTCAGACTCCGGCAGTTCTGCAACCTCCTCTGCTTAGAAAGCAGAAAGAGGAGGCTGAGCAGGGAGCTGCTGAGTCACATAGTACTTAGGGACAGACCTGGGATAAAGGACTCAGGCCCATTCAAGTCCCATCACTCTTCTGCAGCCTTAGTCATTGCGAGCTACAGGGGCAACAAATATGTCCTTTCCTATTTGCTAACCCCTGACAAAATCCTCCCACCAGTTCCTACAGCACCCCATGGGCCTACTGCAAGGATACTCAGCTGGATGAAGAGGAGACAAAAGCAAGCAAGAAAGCCAGGCCCCTCTTGCCACCCTCACCACTGAGAACCATGACAATCAAGTCTGCCACAGATGCACATCACTATCTGAAGCTCCCAGGACCTGTGCTGCCAGAACCCAAAAAAAGCCTTAACATGCATTAAGCACATGGGTCTGCATTATTCACGAGAATTTCTGCCCTCATGAGCCCACAAACACAATGCACACACACATCAATCCTACAGGCATAAGGGGGGTCAGAAATGTCCCAGTTGGAAGTTCTTCACCCATTCAATGGATAAGCATTCTGCAGTACCTCCTCTACATGGTGGTGAGTGGGGGACCCAGGGATTTTCAGCCCAGAATAAAATCTCTGCAAAGAAAAGGCACAAGTTTCTTCTCTTGCCTGATGACATGGCTTCCTTGTTTACTCCCCACTCATCCCTAATACTTGCATTTCCTCTCCTGCCCCAAACTCCTCCAGAGCCAAAGACTTCAGTAGTCACAAGGCTCTGCATGATAGACCCCATCCTTTCTCTGACCTCATCATCACTCTCCATCACTCTGCTCTGGTTTCATGGGCCTTCTTGCTATTCTCTGATTCCAACTCAAGGGCTTCACATATGTTGATCCTTCTGCCAGGAACACCCTAAATGCAGATGACTACATCCTCCATTCCTTCATGTCTCTGCTCAAATGACATCCCCTCAGACATCCAGCAGCCAATGTCCACCCTGTTCCTGCTATCAGCTGAGACATCCTGAAGTATAGCTCTAAGCAAATCCTACCATGCTCACACACCTTCTATAACCCCCTTTTGAGGTGAGTACAAATGCTGCAGCCTGGTTTTCACAGTCCTGCATACTGTGATAAATGGACCTTTCTGCCTCATTTGTTTCTCTGTACATACCTTACCACAAGCCATGTTCCTGGTGCAATTCCAAAGTTCAAAGCTCCCTCCTGCTGCCCTCTGTATGCCAGGGTCACATGAGCCTGGAAAAATGGTGCTTGAATCCTAACTGCTCCATGTGTGACCTCAAAGCAGGTTGCTTAATATCTCTGTCCCTTTGGTTCCTCACATATCAAATAAAGGAGATGATGATTCTCCTCATGGGGCTGTGGTGGGGAATGAAGGAGATCTGGCTTGGAATCTCCTGTTGCAGAGCCCAACACCATGTGACCCTTCCATGAGCTGGAAGGAATTAGGCAATGCTAACATTAGCACAGAGTCCATCCTCATGGATGGCCAAGTCACTTTATAGGTAAGACTGAGGTAAGATCATGAAGTTTGTCCCAGACAACACAGCTAAGCAATCACAGCCCCCACTTTTACTCTGAACCCCAAACATGCATATGAAACTATTTAAAAGCAGTGAGACTGAGTTAGTCAAGAAGACAATGTTCATATCAGACTAGCATGGTGGGCGTGGGGTACATCAGCATCAGGTGATAGCAACCTTTCCAACTTTACCAGTGCAGTTTGAGCATTTCTAATCCAAAAATTTAAATTCTGAATCTTTCTGAAGTCACTGTGATGCCATGTGTGGACTATTCCATATCTGACCTCATGTGATAGTTCACATCAAAATGTAGGTTCACTAAGATAACTTATAAAGTAACCTTTGGGCTATGGTACTGAAGTGCAAATGAATCATAAAATGAATTTCAAATGTAGATCTGGGCCCCATCCCTAAGATATCTCATTTTCTGCTAGGAAAGTATTCCAAATTCTACAAAGTATCCAAAATACTTTTGGTCCCCAGCATTTTGGAAAAGAGACAGTATTGCCATTCTCATCTGGATACTCCTTGTTGATAATGTGGTTCAGGGAGGAAAAGTCTTGGGCAGTACAGGATGTTGTGAGCCCCATGCCTGGTCTCTTCCTGCTGGATGCCAGAGGCAATCCCAACTGTGGCAACGAAAATGTTCCAGACATTGCCAAATGTGTCCTGGGGTAGGGTTGCTACATTTAGCAACACATACTAAAAAAGTATTCACTTTTTCTGAAATTCAAATTTAATTGGTGGCCTGTATATTATCTGGCAACATGACTTTGGGGGATGGGCAAAGCTATCACCCTGGTTCATGAAGAAAGACTGGGTTAGAGTCAAACCATGCAGTTCCCATGGAAACAGCATGTAACTCCAGCCTTCTTGGACTGCCGCACCTCTCCAGCCTGGGCTGGAAGGCTCATTTCCCAAAACACACTCCACTGGGCAGCTGTGCAGATCACTCCCAACAGCCCCAGTTCACAGAACTAAAATCAGCTTCCCCTGCAAGACTGGCCTCATCTCCTCATCCCCTGCCTCACAGAATAAAACTTGTTTTGACACACAACCTGTCTGTCATCCTCCTGTGCGGGGAGGGGAAGTGTGAGGAGACTGCCTGCCAAGGGAGTAGTCCACAAACTCTAACCAAGGACCCTCACTGAAGGAGTCTCCTGGCTCCTGGAGATGACTCCAATGACTGAGAATGTGGGGGGGGGGGTACAGGAGGGAGTCATTATGTACCAAAACTGAACCTCTCCCCTTACTGACAAGTGGACCCCCTTTAGAAGCCCCTTTCAAAACTGTCCCCACCCAACAGACCTGCCTCAAACCAGGACCTTGTCACTCCTTTAAGATCCCCTCACTTAGACCCACACACCTGTTCCTCCACAAAATGAGGTACCACCCACTGGGGTCCCACCCACACAGACACCTCAAGGTAGGCTGCACACAGGGAGGATCCTCACACCAAATCCAGCCCTGCAAACAGCTTAAAGACACCAGAAATACCCCGTTACCTCCAGCCCCACAAACCCCAAACTCAAGGGTCACACCTCTAGCCCTGAGGCAGTAGACCACCAACCTGGGTGAACCTGCCTCTAAAGTGCTGGCTCTCGTCAACAAAGAGACACTCTCTACATGCTGCTGTCGCCCACCCAAGGTGCGTGAACCCTACCCGAGAGTTTCCTAGCACCTACCTCCTTCTTCGAAGTGCTAGGAGGCAGTGGAGGATCCTGTGCGCAGGAGGCAGCGTCAGCGGTGGAGTTGGTTCCTTCAGGTGGGACCTCACCACGGTGGCTGCTGAGGCTCTTGTGCTCTGGAAGCAGCTGCACCAGCGGAGACTCCAGTACCCCGGACGCGGTGGTAGCAGCTCCTGTGCTCCAGCAGCAGTGTCCTGGAAGAAGAGAGTGTGGCGGTGGCATCCCAGAGGCAGCGGAGTCCCAGAGGCAGCGGAGTCCCAGAGGCAGCAGCATCCCTGGAGAAGGCGGTGGCTGCGGCCGCCACTGTGGCGAAGGCAGCAGCTTTGACTTCCTTGCTCTGGCTTCTCCTCCTCTGCTAATGGCGGCATGTAAAAAGGAAATGCGCTATTGGTTAGGTCACGTGCTCCTGCTCTTCCCTCAGTTCTGCTTTCCCCTAAGGGGGCGTGGTGGCAGAGAAATTTGAACCAATGGCGTTGCTACTTTTCCAAACCCTTATTAACATAAATGTGAACCAATAGCATTTACCCAAAAGGTATATATATCGTGCTAGCTGCTGCCGGTTGAAGCTGCAAGCTGCTGTCCAATGTTCTATAGGAGGTTTTGTCTTTTGGATTCAGAGAGCAAGAACCCTGCAAAAGAAAATTGGTCATGAGCTTCTGCCTTCTGCTGGAACATCAGCAGGCAGAAACTGCCACTTACTAGGAACCCACCCACCAGTACAAGCAGGAAACTACTTTCACTACAAGAACCTTTTAGCAAGGTATGTATATGTATTCATATATATCAATATAGATGAAATTATATTATCATTATATACAATGTCATACGTGTTAGTTATTCAAAATAAAATGATGTGAAAAATAAACACAGGCAGGACTGTGGTTGTAGCTACATGGTAGAGCACTTCCATAGCATGTGTGAAGTACTGGGTTCAATTTTCAGCACCACATATAAATAAATAAAAGTAAAGAAAATCTGGAATGTTCTTTCAAAAATATGCTTCATAAATCATACAAGGATCAAGTTAAAAAGTTAATTTATTGTTTTGATTTTTCTTAACTTTTTATTAAATTTTACGAGTATTTCTATATTGAATGTGTCACTTACAGTAATGTAGACAGGAAGTTTTGAGAAAAAATATATGCAGTGAAGATACTGAAGAAGAATGTTCTGTATTTTCATTATATTCTTCATAATTTAAACATAGGACTATATTTTTTTTCTGATCTTATTTTAAGTAGAAGAAATCAGTTCAGAATATAGCCTGTGAATTCATCCTGTAGTCTTCTTGGCTTCTTTTAACTAATGAATTTATCTAAATAGCAGTCATTACCCTTTATGGTATGTTTAATTACTTGGCAAATCCATTATCACTATTTTTAAGATAGAGTTTATAAATGCAAAGACTGACTGAAAAATGATATTCAATTAATTAAAGTAGAAGGAATTAATTGTTATGTACCTTGTTTGCCTTCCATGTTAGAATTTCTGCGTTTACAATTTTATACGTCATTAGTAAAAGGTCTGAAACATGTTAGTATTTATATGTAAGTGTGTGTGTGTGTGTGTGTGTGTGTGTGTGAGCATGAATGTGCAATTTTTCAGGACCCTATTTTGAAATATTTAAATTAAAGGAGGCTCTGAGTTCATGAAAAAATAAACAGCACCTCTTATCACTCTTCATGTATTTTTCAGGACTGGGAATATTTGTCAAGGTTGAAGAAGTATTGGCGATTTATGGGTAGCTACAGGTTTAATGAAAAAGAAATTCCATATCTCTTGAATCTTTGAGTGCTGCGCAGTGTGCTATTCATATGAATCATGTAAGTTTGCAATAGGGGAAATGTCTGCTTTCCTTAGTGAATGTTTGAAATGTAGTTCTCAAGATACTGTAAACTTTTTCATCTCTATTTTTTCTTATTTTGCACTTGCTGCTCGCCCACCCCAGGTTTCAAAGCAGAGTTAAAAGTGGGACCCACCTTATAATATAGACTACTCTAATTTCAAATGTTTTGGTTTATTTTGAATGTAATTTACCTTATATAGCAAAAGTCCTCCACCTATTAGTGGCTAATATTTTGAATCATCTTGTTTTGAACTGGTAAACTGAAATTAATCACAACTTTTTTAGTTGTTATTATTTATAGGAGGCACCCAGCATAAGGTAGATTATATTTAAGGATAAAGTAAATTGAAGATTAATCCTTTAGTAAGTGAAGAATTTCAAATTGAATGTATGGGCCTTAAAACAAGTAAGGACCATTTTGTTGCAGATGAGTGTAGGCTGTAACAAGAACATGAGAATCTCCCCCACCCCAATTTTACTCTTTTCTCTCTGGTTTTCATACTTGAGAAAAAACATGAACTCTGTTCAAAATAATTAGCCTATTATAGCCATATATGTATACATACATTTTATAACAGTGAAATTCACATTAGTCAAGCTATTTAACCAGCATAAATACCACAGAGAAATGAATGTATAAAGAAAATGAGGTATATATACACAATGGAATTTTATTTAGCCATAAAAAAGAATAAAATTTTGTTATTTGCAGAAAAAATGAACAAAAATTGGAAGTATGTTAAGCAAAATAAGACAGACATCTTATAATTTATTAAATGGTCAATCCCCTTTTTATCTCCAAACACAAGAGTTTCTCTAAAAAGCATGAAAGCTCTTGTCTCACTTGCTCCATTGATATAGAGGAACAAAGATCTCTCTCAAGGTTTAGCCTTATAATTCTATCCTATGTCAATAAGGGAAAATCTCAAAGTGTTTAGAAAATAGAATTAAGCATACAAAGAAAAGACTAGTTTTGGAAAATCTAATCATATTCCTTACAGTGAAATGCAATAATGTATTTTAATCTGCATCCTCTAGAAGTATTTTTTATGTTTATTGGATAAAGTACTTAAAGTGATATTTAAGAAGGAATTCAATTTTGGTTTTGTTTTCCTTGTGCTCACTTTTCTTCTTTTCTTTGCAGTGCTGGGGATATGAACCCTGGGACTTGAGCTTGCAATGCAGACACTCTACTGACTGAGCTATCTCCTCAGCCCATGCTCACTTCTTTTTAGCATTAGGAATGTTGTTTACTATGCCAAACAATAGTCGCTATGGTACTGCATTAAGGAATATGAGAACATAAGATGGAGTGGCATAAGCAATTCATAAAATTAGGTCTTGTTTTTTGATGTGCAAATTAACTTTTTTGTTAAAAAAATGTAGCTGAAAAATAAATGGACCCTCAAGGATGACAGTATAAATGAAAGAAAATAAATATTAGTAATTTCTTAAGATCTGTTTTAAGATGCTAGGAAGAGGAGAAGGTCAAGTTGGCTGTCCACTTTGAATTAATCCAATATGCCTGCATGTATTATTTATTTGATATTAAAATAAAATAAAATCCTATATTCTTGTCCAATAGCAGATGCATTCTTCTAAGATATTAGTGTTTCAATGCATAGATTTCTTAGACTTTGGAACTTATTACTGTCAATTCATTGACAGAGATGGGGAGAGTGTCCTCATTAGAGGTGGAGTGTCAGGAAGGACATTTTTCACCTGTGGTAGTAGCAAATGATAATAAAAAATATTGCAGTAATAATCCTTATGATGGATCTGAGGATCCCAAGGAATGATTCCTGCAAATATTCATGAATAATGGGCTCTTTTTTTTCATAACTCTGATTCTGAAGTTTTGATTGAATAAGAAATGCACTCACACCTTAAAAATTCATATTGTTTTTGATATACAAGTTGTATATGATTAATCATTTATAATTCTTTATTATTCTTGCTTTCACTTCTCTGTAATTTTGATGATGAAATTTGTGCAATAAAATGTCCCTAATTTCTTAGAATTCGATAGCAAGATTTTGGTTTTATTGTTATATATACTCTTTCTTTAAGGATATATGCATTTTATTCCTGTTGTTTTCCTTATAAGGAAATGGAATTAACAATATTTATTTAGTACCTTTTACATACCAAGGACTATGTTGTCTATATGAGTTTGATCATTTATTGCAAGCCTTACATTATTTTAGTTTGCACTACTTTTACATATTCTGATCAGTAGTTATTATATTACTGACTCTAGTCATTACACAGATGAGGAAATTGAGGTTTAGGGATACCCTATAATTTTCTCAATGTCACATTTATAGTCACTGGTGGTATTAGCATCTTACAGAACTATATGCATGTATTTATAGGTCATCTAACACAATTGTTTTATGTGAGGTATTGTTTCACAGACATCTGATAAACTGCTCAGAGTTGCTGAGAAAATGGGAAAGCGACAATAGAACACAAATCTAATGAGCCCTAGAATTTTTTTCCTACTAGCTATCTTAATATTTTAAAAACTAAATAAAATTATCAAAAACTTTTGATAGTCAAGTGTCCCAACTGAGCTAAGGAGATGCTTTAGCACTAGAGGGAGAGAGCCCAACTGTGTATTCAACTACATGATCCACCCACAAGTGGTCACAGACTTCAAAGTACTCTGTCACCATAGAATTTGTAAATGCCCTTGTGAGTAATGCCATCATTTGAAATTCTCCACGATCCCAAACAATCAGTCTTGACTGAGTTATTTATCAGATGTCACTTTTGCATACACAATGAACAAATATATGCACAAATGATATACACATAGACATACTGATAGTTCCTTTATGCAAATAATTATATAAAATCCTGTATATGGCCATAGGAACACTGAGATAATAAACCATGACAGAAAAGCAGAAATAAAAATGTGCTCACTTGTAGAGTTACTCCTATGGAGAGAAAAAAACACTGTACTGACAGTGGTAAAAGAAGATGGGATGTATGAGACATTCTGGCAATGACAAAGGAAACAATGTTATCAACAAATTTATGACTGAAATATTAATGATGACCTGTCTTCTAAGACTACTCTAATGAAGTTAGACTGTGAAAAATAATTGGTGTCTCCTTATAACCCTTCCTTTGCAATTCACAGCTATATTCTTATGAACTACTGCTTGAGAAATATAATTAATAGTACATACTTTTCTTGATTTTACATCTTTATAGGGAATAATTACAGTGCTCCTTATTTTTGAAAGCAGTCATTTATGTTATATCCCAGGAGTGCTTAAACTAAATCATTTCATTACAACTTTATGGTCAGTGGGGTAATGACAACATCTTTTGGCCACATCTTTAGGTTAGATGTGTAAATTAATAATAGGAATAGCTCCAATGTATGCAAAATGCTACACACACACATGTACATCTGTTTTTTTTTTAACATCTTAAGTAAAATTGAGTCTGTTAATTTCCTAATCCCTGACTTTGATCTGAGATTGTCTCAGCACACTCATGGTAATTTATATAGATTTTTATTGTTAACATGACTTCAGTAATCTACACTAACTTGCTTCTTGGAATTAATTCCCTTTTGCTTTTGCTTTTTTTCTTCACTATGCAATTCACAGTGTTGACTCTAGTGCACATTGTATTATTTTATTTTGGACTAAATACCAAAATATCACATGTTGGGTAGTCTATAAAGTGAGAAATTTGTTTCTCACACTTCTGGAGGCTGAAGAGTGCAAGATCAGTGAACTGGCAGCTTCATTTTTTTTGGTGCAAGTCCTCTTTCTGGTTCATGGATGGGACCTTCTAAATGTGTCCTTATGTGGCAGAAACACCCAGCTTGTTTTCTTGGGCCATTTAATAAGGGTGCTATTTTTTTTTCAGACTGCATTTTGATTAATTGTACACAAATGGGGTACAACTTTTCATTTCTATGGTTTTACACAATGTAGATTGACACCATTCACATAATCATATATGTACATAGGGTAATAATATCTGTCTCAGTCTACTCTCTTTCCTTCCTCCACCCTCTTGCCCCATTTTCCTCTACACCATCCAAAGTTTCTCCATTCTTCTCTTGCTCCCTATGCCCCCTCTTTATGTATCATCATCCACTTATCAGAGAAAACATTTGGCCTTTGATTTTCTGGACTTGGCTTCTTTCACTTAACATGATATTCTCCAGCTCCATCCATTTACCAGCAAATGCCATAATTTTATTCTTCTTTATGGCTGAGTAATATTCCATTGTGTATATATACCACAGTTTCTTTATCCATTCATCATTGAAGGGTATTGAGGATGATTCCACAATCTAGCTCTTGTGAATTGAGCACCTCTGAACATTGACGTGGCTGTGTTGCTGTAGTGTGCTGATTTTAAGTCCTTTGGGTATAGACCAAGGAGTAAGATAGCTGGGTCGAATGGTGGTTCCATTTCAAGCTTTCTGAGGAATCTCCATACTGCTTTCCAGAGCGACTGCACCAATTTGCAACTCCACCACCAATGAATGAGTGATAAGGTCACTCATCTTATTCACGGGAACTCCATCCTCATAATTTAATTACCTCTAGGAAACCCTGTCTCCTAATACCATCACTTTGGGGTTAGTGTTTTAACCTATAAATTGGGTGGAGGCAACATTCAGATCATAGCAAATAAAGTCTAATCTTGGTGCCCTTTTATGTTTTGTTGCCTTGGATATGGTTTCTCTCTGAATATGCTGTCAGATAATTTATTAGAATGGCTGGCTTCTGCTACCAGTACCCTGTACCCTGGTTTGATTCCTCTTGATTTAATTTTGGTTGGGGACTTGATATACTCATAGTAAGAACAGTTTAATACATTTGATAAATGGTTTAATACATATTGTCTAAAAGTGATCTGATGTTCAATACCTATTTTCTCTCTAGAACACTTCAGTAACTTACAGAGTCAATATAGAGCAGAACATGTCAGGAAAAGACAATTTTATTGGAATGAAAAATAGTGGTTCAAAAACTAGTGAAATTAGTATAATAATTCATTGATATTAAGTTTTCTAAAATACCTCATTAAAGACAGAGAGAGAGAGAGAGTCCTTCTATCTGAAATGAGTAAATTTATAATTTATTAGAAGTATTTGGAATAATTCTCTAGTTAAGCAGTAAAATTTCTAATAGAAAGCATTCCTTGGTCATTCTCAGCCTCTGACGGACATTAGAAACCACCAGAATGCTTTTCAAATGACAGATGCCAGGGCCACACCCTCAGAAATCATATGGTCTGGGATAAAGCCCAGTGACAGGCATTTTTAAAATTTCCCA
The DNA here is from genome assembly GCF_902686445.1 of Sciurus carolinensis. Taxonomy (NCBI): domain Eukaryota; kingdom Metazoa; phylum Chordata; class Mammalia; order Rodentia; family Sciuridae; genus Sciurus; species Sciurus carolinensis. The sequence goes on from NW_025920155.1 coordinate 686,177, forward strand.
TTTGATTTATTCAGGTTGAGAATTGCTGGGCTATAAAAATATAAATTAGCTATTGTCTCCTTTTGAGCATATTATAATAGAAGTAGCACTCTCCTATGTATGAAAAAAGACTGAAAGAAACATTTCAAACCTCCGCTCATTATTAACAGCTCCCGCTTATGCCACAGAGGTAAATCCTGGACAACTGCTGGAACTCCCAGAATTGGAAGGGGAGAAAGAGACTATTTCATGAGACCATAAAGCAATGCACTCTCTATTAAGTGGAATCAAACTCTAATAGTTATTATGCACTCATGCTTTATATATATTATCTCCTTTGATTTCACAGATGGAATCTCCTGGTAATTTTTATTTGAATTTCCTTGATGACTAAAGATTTGAAGATTATTTTTATGTTTCTTGGCCATTTATATTTCTTCTTTTGAGAAATGTATTGGTGTTTTTGTTGGGTACTTGTTTTATTTGTTGTTGTTGTTATCATTTTTAGTTCTTTTTTTACATTCCAGATACTAACCCAATGGATGAATAACTGGTGATGATTGTCTCTCTATTCTGTTCCACTGATCTTGTTGCCTATTTTTATGTCATTAGCATGCTAAGTTGTTAAAATGGCTCTGTAGAATGTTTTCACATCAGGTGAGGTGATGCCTCCAACTTTGCCTGTTTATCCTTGGTATTGCTTGGTTACTTAAGTATTTTAGGCATGGGGTTGTGGCTCAATGTTAGAGAGTTTGACTAGCGTGCATGAGGCCCTGGGTTAAATTCTAATCATAATATAAAAATAAAATAAATGTATTGTGTCCACCTACAACTAAAACAAAATGAAGAAAAAAGTATTGTATGACCTTTTGTGAAATTTAGGATTTTAGTATTTTTTTTAGTGCTGTGAAGAAATTCATTGACATTTTGATGAAACTTGCACTGAATCTGTGGATCACCTTGTGTAGTAGTACAATTTAGCAATATTAATTTTCCACATTCATCCATGAAGATCTTCCTATCTTCTTCACTGTTTTGGAATTTTATTTTAGGGGTCTTTCACCTTTTTAGTATGGTTTGTTCTTAGGTATTTTATTTTATTTTTGAGACTATCATGAATGAGGTTGATTTGCTGATTTTATTCTTAGCAAATTTATTGATTTGTAGAAAATTAGTTCTAAAAGTCTTTTGTGCAGCCTTTAAAATTCTCTAAGTATAACCACATCACCACCAAGAGGGGTAAATTAACTTTCTCCATTTCTATTTGTATCTACTTTAAGTATTTCTCTTGACTAAGTGCTCTGGCTAAATTTTTAAGAAATATATTGAAAGAGAATGGTGAGAGTGCTCACCTTTGAATTTTTTTCTGATTGGAAAGGAAATTCTTTCAGTTTTTCCCAATTCAGTATGATGCTGCCTAAGGGTTAGTTACAAATAGTTTTCATTATGTTGTGTTATGAACCTTTTATGACATTTATTCTGTGCTTTTTTTATGGGAGATGTTAAATTTTACCAAAGGCTTTTTCTGCATCTATTGAAATGATCATGTGATCTCTTTCATACTTGATTCTGCTTAGGAGTTGTATGACCTTTATCAGTTTGCTTAAGTTGAACCATGCTTGCATCTGTGTAATGAAACCAACTGGATTATGGTACAGCCTCTTTTTAATGTGCTGTTGAATTCAATCTGTAAGTATTTTATTGAGGACTTACACCTAACTTTATCAGGAATATTGATTTGTAGTTTTATTGTTTTTATTTTCTTTTGTTTTTTTTCTCTTTTCATTGTTATGCATTATCAGGTTTTGTTAGGTGGCTTCACTAAATGATTTTGGGATATCTCCTTCATTTTCAATTATATGGATTAGTTTGAAGAGCACTGATTTCAATGCTTTAAAAGTCTAGTAAAACTTAACAGTGAATCCATCTGGTTCTGTGCTTTTCTCTGTTGGGACACTTTTTGTTACTGCTTCAATCTCATTACATTTTATTGATCTATTTGTGTTTCGTATCTCCTCTTGGTTTAAGTTTTATAGGTCATGTGTGTCCACAAATATTAATTTCCACATCCATCCATGAACTCAGGGGTACTCGATCAATGAGCCACATCCCCAGCCCTATTTAATATTTTATTTAGAGAAGGGTCTTACTGAGTTGCTTAGCACCTCACTTTTGCTTAGGCTGTCTTTGTACTTGTGAGTGTCCTACCCAAGCCTCAGGGATTACAGATGTTTGTCACCATGTCTGGTTGTCATGCAATTTTTAGAATATTTTCTAACAATACTGGGAATTTCAGTGGTATCTGTTTTACCTTATTTTTCATGTCTTAATTATTTGGATCTTCACTTTTTTTCTTTTGGTTAGCTTAGCTAAAGGTTTGCAAATATTATCTTTCCATAGAAACAACTCTTTGTTTAATTGATTTTTTAAATTATTCTTTTAGTCTATTATTTTTAATTACATCATTATTTTTATTTTCTTTGCTTCTGATATTGTGTTATGCTTTACATATGAGATATACCTCCAAATATCATGAGTGAGACAACACAAGAAAGCTTATGTGTGATAGGATGAGCTTATGAATGCCTTAACCTAATCAGTGCATTAATCCTCTGAGAGGGATCAACTGGGTGGTAACTGTAGCCAGGTAGGGTGTGGCTGGAGGAGGTGGGTCACTGGGGCATGCCTTTGGGATATATATTTTGTCTATGGTGAAGTAAGTGTCCTTCCTCCCTTCTTCTGTGTGTGTGCATGTCTGTCTCTCCCTCTCCCCACTCCCCTCCCCTCTCTTCCTTTCTCCCTCTCTCCCTTTCTTCCCTTCCTGGTGCAGTGCTCTCAGCCACTTTCTTCCACCACATTGTTTTGCATGATGTTCTGTCTCACCTTGGACAAGAGCAAAGGAGTCAGCCACTTATGCTAAAGCCTCTGAAACCATGAGCTTTTCTTCCTTAAATTGTTCCTTTCAGGTCTTTTCATCATGATAGTTAAAGCTGACTAAAATAGTGGATTTATTTTGTTCTTCTTATTATTTTGTGTGTGTGTGTGTGTGTGGCGCTGTGGATTGAACCCAGGGCCTCCTGTTTGCAAGGCAAGCACTCCACCAACTGAGCTAAATCCCCAGCCCTGTTCTTATTATTCTAAGAGATTGAGATAAATTATTAGATTATTTGATATCTCTCACTCTCTAATCTCTCTTTTGAAAGTTAGCACTTATTGCTCTGAACTTCCCCTTTAGTGTTGTTTTTGCTCTATCCAATATATTCTGGTATGTTGTTTCCATTTTCATTTGATTCTAGGATTTTTAAAATTTCCCCCATAATTTCTTGGATGACTCCATGTTCAACCAAAAACATATTGTTGGATATCCATGTATTTGTATAATTTCTGAAGTTTATCTGGCTGTTGAGTTTTAGTTTCATGTTACTGTGATCTGATAAGATGCAAACATTATTTCAATTACTTATGCCCTAATATGTAGAAAAAATTCCATGTGATGATGGAAAGAATATATATTCAGTTTGAGAATGGAATATTGTGTAGATATATATATTAAGTACTCTTGATCTGTAGTATAATTTAACTCTGATGTTTCTTCATTGACATTTTGCCCAGATGATTGATCTGTTTGCAAGAGTGGAGTTTTGAAGTCACACACTATTATTTTATAATGACTTATATATCCCTTTATGTCCAATACTATTTGTTTTTAAAAATTTGATGTTCCAGGCTTTGATGCATATGTACTAATTGTCATTATATCTTCATAGTAAACTATTCCTTTGCTCAATATATAGTGACCTTTATCTTATCTGATTTTTGCCTTAAAGTCTGTTTTGTCAGATATAGTGTTCTATTGCTCCTTGCTTTCAGATCTTATTTTTTTGTATTTGTTAAACATTTATTTTTCTGTGTTTAGTGAGTAACCCCATCATATATGATGCTACTCGTTGGTTAGAAAAAAAAGTGTTTTTTTTTTTTTTTAATTAGGGCTGGGGATGTAGCTCAGTGGAGGGATGCCTACTTAAAATATGATTCCAGGCTTTGATCGCTAGCAATGAAAACAAGGAAAAAACAAATAACTTATAGTTTAAAACAAAACAAAATCAAAAGCTAATAATGTTTGAGAGTGATCATGGGCACTACAGAAATTCCAGTGAAGGTCTTGGATAGATGTATAATGTCTCTGTCTTTATTTTTGGCATATGAACAGTGTATCTGGACATAATACTCTTTATATAGTCTCTTATTTTATGCCAGTACCTCAGCTTTTACCAACACATTTATGGAGCCTAAAGAAAATATATTGACCACTCTATTCATTAGATATCAGAAATATTATATCAATAAGAGAGTACCTCAACTTTATACTTATTTTAACTAAATAATTATTATTTAAATGAAGTCAATGAAAATTATTGAATTTATTATAGAAATGTTTATTTGTCCCAAAAAGACAAATTCTGAAGAGTTGACATTATTTAAAACTGAATGTCTGAATGAAATTCATGAACGATGGTTTTAATCTAGAATTCATGTCCTAATGAAACATCAAAACAGTACTTAATTTGTGGTTAGGGCTAATGTCATGTTGCAGTAAATCTCCTACTGAATATTTTCTTTTTTTTTTTAGCTTAACTTCTTTTATTCAAAAGACTTGTTTCAAACATCTGTAAAACATTCATCAATCCATTACTATTGTACTTTTGTTCAAATTCAAGTGATAGAAGTAACAAGCAGTGTGTAGTGGGACTGATTCCAATCCAGCAGAGCCTCAGTGCAGGGACCAACCGCCACACACACCCACTGTCCGCACGGGTCATGGTTCACTTCTCTTAGCTAATACTGTTTGAAAGGTCACACTGTCAAAGGATCAGCTCTTACCAGCAGAGATAACCTTTCCAAAAACAAAATCCAGAATCTGGATCTCAAGCCAATGGGCCTGGGAAGGCTGACTTTGTGCTCCATCACTTCACCCACAGGGGCAGTTCCAACTCAAGGAGCACCAGAGGCCTCACCGCTATTCTGACCTGCATCCACAGCTGTCTTATACCCAACTTACACAATGCATCTTCTTTGGCAACTTTAGCAGTGCTACAGGAGAACTATAAAGGTTTGGATTAACTCAGTATTTCAATATTTCATTGCAATTACTTAAATGTAATTTCTAATTGATGCTAGAACTGCAAAGCCTTCAAGCATGCCTAATATAATGGCAAGGGGGAAATCCTGCTAAAAATTATCACTGCAAAATTCACACCAAGCAAATTAAAAGAGGTATAGCAAAAAAAGCAATACAAAGCATGTTCACATAGCACAGATAAAGGGTAAAGGTTAAACAGAAGAGACCTCAAACAGGCACAGAGGCATGGTACACATGTAGCCCACTTTGGCAAATAAAAAGAGCTGCTAGTCTGATAACTTTATGTACAGTTTGCATACAACTTAGAAGATGTAGAACTGAAAAAACTTCTACGTAAATGCCACAACAAAGTCAAATGAAATGCCAGGTGACAGTCTCACAAACTGGTTTCTCCCCGATGACAGCCACGGATGCTGCTCTAGGAAATGCCCTCTTCCTGATCAGGCATTTCTGTCTTAACCCAGAACACACCTGCCAGCATGTGCTTTGGGATCTTGGAGCCCTGGACTTTCAGGGCGTAACAAGCGTTCACCACTTTGACCAGACTCTGTTTCAGGGTGTACAGCTTCTTGGAGACCTCGTGAGGCCTGGTGTTGCCAATGAAGGTGAACCTGTTGTAAACCTGGTGCAAAAACTGGCTTACTTCAAAGGGGGTGTCGATGTCCCCATTCCCCACATTGTTAATGCACAGTTGCATCAATTCTCCAATGAAATCAGCCACTCCCAGAATGTAATCCACAGGTGTTACTTTCAGCTTCCAGGTGACAAGCTGCTTATCTTCTGCATCTGAGGAGGGAGTCTTGTTTTCTTTCTCACTGTCTTCTGTTGTAAATACCAACTGTTTATTAATTTCATCCATACTGATGATGGTCCGTGTTTTTGATGAAGTGTTGAAAAGAGACAGCTTCCACGTATTCCTGCAGTGCTTTGATGATGGCTTGATGGATGCACATCTTCTACTGACAGCTCCAGAGATACCTGCAACATTTTTTGTCTGACACAATCCAATTTAACTTCTGGTTCAGTCAGTATTTCTTCCATATCAGCAGCACTCGTGATCCTGTGCAGGAGAAAGATGGTCCTCTTACTCTCCACGGTTATGTCGCGGCTAAGCTTCACCAGCCTCTAATACTTGTCGTGCCTCACGTCCAGCTACTGCGCCTTGAAGGCCACCATCACGGGAGAAGACGAGCTCACATCCTTGCCTTCTCTCCTCTGGCCATGCGGGAAGGTGTCGTGCTTCCTCTTCCTGAAGCCTCCGGGGTCTGCTTCATTTCGGCTCATGCCTTAAGGCCTTCGCTGGGACACGCGGAGACTGTAGGTCCTGGAACGCAGCACCGCGCCAGCGTAGCAGACCAGGAGACCTGACAAGGGCCTGTGGGATGCGGCGCTCCCAGGCCGCCTAAATATTTTCTGAATTTCCCTACTCCTAAGTTTTTTCCACACTATTTCATATGCAAACAACAACAACAACAAAATGCTCTGAAGTTTTCCTGAAATTCAATGCTTCTGGCAGAAAGGAAAGATAAGTTGTTCTGATCATTTTTTCTCTTCCTGTATACTTTTCAATGAATTGAGTCTTCCTGCATGAAAATAAATCAAAGTGTATAAAATTAACTTTTCCTATATAATTGTCTCCTTCAGGAAACGAAATGAGTTATCATACTTGAAGCAAACTGATCTTCCTCTTATTTCCTCCCTTTCTTTTAGGAAAACCTTCCTGCAATTCTATTTTGCATGAATGGGCTTTAAACCCTATCACTGATTTTAAACTTCATTATAAGATTAGCATCAAACACTGCTGGAATGTACTTGACTCATGTGTTAAGTCAGTAAGATTTGCAATTAACTACCACTTGTTGAAGACTCCATAAGTTCTGGGAATTTATTGTTATCTTTTAGATAAACTTAACTGCATGCATAGCTTCTAATTTTATTGCAATGCCCTAAAACTATTTCAGTGTATTTTAAAGTGATTTACCACTGGAGAATCATTTCACCAAATGAAGAATTATAACTGTCAGGTGGTAGAACAAACAATTGAGAAATGACAGTACTAAAAGTGAGCTTAGGAATTAGTGCAATTTCCTTATTTTTACAAAAGTAAAAGGCAAGGCTCAGAAAGTAAAATAAAATTATCAAAGAACATAAAAAGTATAATGAGTTTCTGTATGATCTGCTTTGGATACAAAATCCTGAATCATGCTAATCTCTACCCTCAATGAATTCTTTCTCTTCCTCCACATACTTTTCATTGTTTACTACCTTCATTCATCATTCCAACTAACATTTATGAGTATCTGTTCTGTACAATACACTGTTCTAGTCTTTGAGAATATGAAAGTGGGGGGAAATTAAATTCTCCTTATCATTTGTGGTTTACATTCTGGTAAAGAAGATGAACCATAATAAAATGAATAAGTTAATTTCATAAAAGAGACAAATGAACCATGAAGCTAACAAAGCCCAATTTTCTGGAAAATCCCCTGTTAGCAATTTACAAGAATGTAATACATTTTATTTAGTCACTATGTTGTAGAATAGACCTACCTCTTCAAATTATTCCTCTTGTATAATTGCAAAGTTGTATCCTTTGACTAACATCTAATTAATCCTCCCACTCCCCGACCCCAGGCCTTGGGAACCACCATTCCATTTTCTACTTCTGAGTTCAAATTTTTAGATTTCATATGTAAATAAGATTGTGAATATTTGTATATTTGTGCAAGTCTTGCTTCACATAACATAGGCCCTCCTGATTCATCCATGTTGTCACAAATGGCAAGACTTCTGTAAAAGGAAAACAAAAATGTCAAGTAGAAATCCATTTTGTATATGCACCACATTTTCTCTATTCATTTTTCTGTTGGTGGATAATTTGGTTTCATCCAAGTCTTGAGTATTTTGAATCATGGTGTAGTAAACATGGAAATACACATCTCTTGAAAATACATGAGATATTGATAGGTAGGTAGATAGATACATGGATCAATTGATTCCATGGGGTATTGCTGGATCATATGATCAAGATCATATGGCCTCTTTAATTTTAATTTTACAAGAAAGGTCCACAATGTTTTTCATATGACTGTACTAACTTACACTTCTATCTATAGCATATAAGAGTTCTCTTTTCTCCATTTCCTCTCTGAAACTTATCTTTTATATAACAGCCATTTAAAGGTGTAAGAGCATATCTTGTAGTTTTAATTTTTATTATTTTTTATGATTAGGGATATTGATCATTTTTTATATCAAATTTTTTTATTTTTAATCTCTTTTTTGGTGATGTATCTGTTCTTATTCTTTGCTCTTAGTAAAATAATTTTTCATATGAAATTGTTATTAGATTTTCTTATATACTTTATAAGAAATAATTTATATTAACATCTTACTAAATGTATATTCTTCACATATTCACTTCCATTCTATGAGATTTCTCTTTATTCTGTCAATTGTTTTCTTTCCAGAGCGGAAGCTTTTCAGTTTGATGGAATCTCATTCATCTATTTATACTTTTGCTTTCCTGGCCTATATCTTGCCCATTCCAGTGTCCTGAAGTGTTTTCCCTATGTTCCCTTCTAGTTGTTTCATAATTCCAGGTCTTATCAAAAAACTTATTGCCAAAACCAACATCATGGAGAATTTCCACTATCTTATTCTTTAGTAGTTTCATAGTTTCAGATCTTTTATTTAAAATTCTATTCCACTGTAAATTCTTTTCACATATTGTGATAGACAAGGCCTAAATTCATTCTTCACAGTTTACCTATCCAAGTGTCCCAACACCATTTATTGAAGAGACTGTTCTTTCCCTGTTGTGTTTTTGGTACTTGACTGAAAAATCAAATGACAGTAAATAACTTGACTTATTTCTGGGCTTTCTGTTCCATTTGTCTAGATATCTGTTTTTATGCCAGTACCATGCTGTTTTGGTTACTATATCACTGTGGTGTATTTTGAAGTCAGGGAGTATGATGCCTGCAACTGTATATTTTGTTCAAGGCTATTTTGGCTACTTGTGGTCTCGTTTCATATACGTTTTAAGATTGAATTTTCTGTTTTCCTAAAAAAATGTTATTTGACTTTTGGCAGAAATTGCATTGACTTTTTAGAACACTTTGGGAAATGCAGATCTTTAAATATTACTAGTTCTTCTAATTCATGACCACAGTATGTTTTTCCTTTTTGTATTTTCTTATAACTGCTTTCTAAAATGTTTTATAGTTTTCAATGCTCAGATGTGTCACCACCTTGGTTAATTTTATTTCTAATTACCCTTATTATTTTGTTGGTATTGTTGAAAGCAGGGTTGTTTCCTTTATTTTTTTCTGGTAGTTTGTTTTTAGGGTATACAAATGCTAGTGATTTTTATATACTACAACTTTACTGAGTTCATTTATTATTTCTGTCAGTTTTGTTAGTAAGGATTTGTGTTTTGTCTATACAAGATTATGTTTTCTGTCAAGGAACATTTTGCCTTCTTCCTTCCTTTTTTGATGTGAGTCTCCCTTCTTTCCTTTCTTGAAAGGTCACTTGACTCAGACTTCTTGTAATTGAATAGAAGTGGTGACAGTGGATATAATTATCTCATTCCTGATCTTAGAAAACACTTAAATTGCCCCCCACTTAGAATTTGATATTTTCTTTGGGTTTGTCTTATTTGTCCTTTATTATATGGAAATACTTTTCTTTTCTATTTCTTTTGTCAAGTTTTATAAAGAAATGATGTTGAATTTCGTTAAACGTTTTTCTGTGTTTATCAAGAAATGATTGCACAGTTTTGTCATTCATTTTGGTATATCACATTTGTCAGTCACATATGTTGAACCATTCTCATTTCACTGGGAAAAATCCCACTTAATCATGGAGAATAATTCCATTAATATCATGTTAAATTTGGTTTCCTAATACCTTATTGAAAAATTTTCACCTACATTTGTGAGGGATATTGAATTTTAATTTTCATTTCTTTTTTTCATTGTCTTTGGCATCAGGGTAATGCTGAATTGATCAAATGAGTTTTGAAGTATGGCCTTTTCTTCAGTTTTTGGATGAGTTTGCAACCATTAGAATTAATAATTCCTAGAGTGTTTAGTACAGTTAAGTAATAGTCATAATACCTTGTGCTTTTTTGATGGGAGAATATTTATGACTAAATCAATTTCCTTATATTTTTATTAACTCAATTCTCTCAGATTATATTTGTCAGGGCATTTATCAATTTCTTCTAGGTTTTCTTATTTGTTTCAGTGTAATATTCATAGTAGTATCTTGCAATTCTTTTTTATGTCTGTAGAAAGAGTTGTAAAGTCTCCATTTTTTGTATAATTTCATTTATTTGTGTCCTCTTTTTTATAAGTTTTGCTGAAGCTTTGTCAGTTTTCACAAAACCAATTAAATTTAATTTATATTTTGTTTTCTTCTAGTATATGTCATTAATTTCTACTCTGATATTTATCACTTTCTTTTATATTTGATTTGTTTGTGTATATCTTGTTCCTTGAAGTATAACATTGGGTTATTTGGGATTTTCCTTTTTATTTATTTTTTCTGGTATGAGGAATTGAACCCAGGACATTTAGCTACTGAGTGACATCTGAAGCCCTTTTTGTTTTTTTGTTTTCTTTCTTTTTTTTTTTTTTGAAACAGGACATCACTAAATTGCTTAGGGCTGGCTTTGAACTTGTGATTATCCTACCTCAGCCTCCTGATCTTCTGGAATTATAGGAGTGCACCACTGTCCCACCACTTCTGACCTTTGTTTTTGATATAGGTGTTTCTTGCTAGTAATTGTTGTTTACAAAGTGATTGTACTATATATAAAGTTTTCAAATATTGTGTTTTGAGTTTTGCTTGTTTAAACATATTTTCAATTTTCCACTTTAATTTTTTCATTTTATTTTTTTTAATTTTCCAATTTGTGTTGTTTAATTTCCTTGTACTTATGAATTTTCTAAGAATCCTTCTTTTATCAATCTCTAGTTTCAATATCATTTATTCAGAAAAGTTACTCAATGTCATTTTGATTTTCTTAAATTGATTAATACTTATTTTGTGTTCTAACATATAATCTGTACTTCAGAATGTTCTAGGGGCACTTGAATGTATATTCCACTGCTGTTATGTTAATTGTTCTCTATAAAGTACACTTTATGTTTCTCTCTGGGTCACCTGTCCATCATTGAAAGTGGTATATCAAAGTCCCCTACTATTACTGAATTACAGCACATCTGCTTTCAGATCCATTAATATCTGTTTTGAATGTTTATATGTACTAATGTTCGGTGCCTATATATTTATAATTCTTATATCCATTCAATGAATTAACCCACTTATAATTATATAGGTTAAGTATTTATAAATATCACACACATACACATGACAGCAAATTTGTTTCATCCCAGTTTTAGAACTGGGGTGAAAGAAATGTGAAGAAGGGAGGATAAGGTGAAGGAAAGGGAAAGCAGGGGTAAGTGGAGAGGAGGGGAGAAGAGAAGGAGACAGAGAAGATGGGAGGGGGGAGAGAGATTGATTATTGGGAACATTTGTACACACATATAAACAAAATCACATAAGCACTGTAAAATATAATTCTTTTCATTCTGTTAGCTATTGTATATTAAATTTCACATGTTTTATGAATTGTCACAATTTCATACCTTTGTCATTAATGCTATGTTTTTTGAAATACACTGGAAAAGAATACTAATTTCATCTTCCTAAGGAAACAGAAGGAATATCTCCAGTGTGTATGGGAGGAGGCAGAGAATAAAACAACAACACCAAAAAAAAAGCATTCAGTAGAGACAATGACACATATTTCAAGACCATGTAACACTCAAAAGGACAATGTAACACTAAAATAAGAATTGACTCAGGGTAAGGTTTAGGGATCTAGAGTCTAAAGAGATGACAAGTGTAATTAGAAGACATCAAGTCCACATGTGTTAGGGGGTGTGGAGACTATCAAGGGGACTTAGGATAGATATTCATTACTCTTATAATTAGTCATCTAATGTAAAATTCATTCACTTATTAGGATAATTGAGATTTTCTGTAAAAAAAAGGGAGTAATATATATTCCATGCTTGCATAATTATATCAAAATGAATTCTATCATGTATAACTTAAAAGAACCAATAAAAAGTTGGCATTCCTACCACAAAAAAGTGATTATACTATAAAACATCATCAGCCTTAGAATCACAGTGTTTTCTTTCTAAATTTGTATATTTCATTTAAGTTTATTTCTATTTTGCCTGATCTTTGTTTTAGGAAACAGTTTATTTGGAGAAAGCTAGAGCAATGGGGTTTCTTGGTTGCAGGAAGCATATTTGAGTTCTAATAGCCTAGAAATTGGTCTTTATCCTGAAGTTGAAGAATCAAGACTTGGAGAGGTTGAGTTGTTTGTGTGAAGTCACACCAGAAGTAGAAACAGAATTCAGTTTAGGGCTTTGTGCTGTGTCATTCAACTCTGTAAGAGATAAAAAATAGGGATTACCTGAATGATGAAAGGCAAATAATAATAATAATAATAATAATAATAATAATAATAGGTCATAAAGCCAAGGGAGCAAAGGAAACAGTAAAAGGATGAGAATAACTAGGATTGATTAATATTTTATAGTTTATGACTCACTGTCATATAAATCATTTTCCCAACACCTTTTGAGGCTGGTATTATCCCTGCTTTGTAAAGGGGAAAACAGGACTTTTCCATGGGTCTTCGTCATTGTTGCATAGCTAGTAAGTGGCAGAACCAAGTCTTGACCTGAAATCTTGTTATTTTCTTCTACTCCAGCAAGTAATTCTATTAGTGTTCAAGGATACAAAGGAATAGGGTGGGTCTATGTGGTAAAGGTATTGGAAATTGATAATCTATATTCCAGGAAATAGGTTGTGGTGAGAAAAACCAGAAAGATAAATGGATGTCTACCCTACTGGTTCCACCCTCCTCTGCATCTTAAGATTTAAGGTCCCCAACCTTTGTGTATCACCAAGGCCCAGTGGCTAATATTCCATTGCTGCATTGTAGGGTGCCACATTTGATGGCTCCAATTTGGATGGCTGACCTTACTTTGGACTTGCTGCAGTTCATGCCACTCATTCATGGAGTCCACTGTACTACTGAGGCTCTCTCTTAGAAACATTCTGTCCACACTTGTGATGGGAATTGAGCATCATTCTAATGTGCACTTTCAGGTATTGTAAAGCCAAACAAAACCTACAGGTCTAAAGTCCTAGTTTTAAAATTTCCAGAAAGAAAGGGAGGTATAGTTCAAAGGATATGGTGATTTTATTCATTCCTCTTTCATTAAAGTTTTCAACACCATTGTGTTGTTTTTAAAGGGCCAACCCAATGATAGTAAAGACTACACAGAAGTTTCTTGTGCCATGAACCTCATTTTAAGATCAAAGTAAATAATATTATTGTTTATTTTCCATCATTTTCTTATAGTACAATATTCTGATCTCATTCATTAACTTTCCATGATATTAGCATAAAATAAAATTGTTTTAATGCACTTGATTTCCCCAAACAACCAGTGTATGCCATATTCCCAGAACTAATTGTGTTCTTTAACTGCTTGCTAAAGAAGACTAAGAGAGAAAAGCACCATATGAGAGTTTGTAGGCTCAGGGTATCAATCATTAGGCTTTTTTCTCTCTTTCTTTCCTTCTTGGATTTTTTCCTTTTGCTTTTTAACAATGTAAGATCACAGTAATATTTTTAATGAGTTTCTTTCACACTCTAAAGTCAGTCTCTGACAGAAATAAACCATGCTTGTACTACTAGTAGCATGTTCAGAACATTTTTCAGTGGCAGGTTTGATCAGCTACTGTGGAAAAATGACAGATACATTTTGAAAGAACCTTCATTCTTCTAGGAAATGGATACAATATGGTGCCAGACAGTTGATAACATAGTGAATGAAAGTTGTTTCTATTTTAAGAAGTTTTTAATTTAAAGGTCTGTCCAGATATTCTTTGTTAAGTAAGCATGGTATCTCAAGAGAAAAGAAAACTGCTTAACCCTAATTGTACACAGCTTAATTTACCAGATCAATCAGAATATTATCACATTTTGGAGGTGTTCTAAAAGAAATTGTGTGTATGTGTGTGTGTGTGTGTGTGTGTGTGTGTGTGTGTTCTCCTTCTGACAATTATGCAAATAAAGCCTGTGTAGTTAATGACATGATTTCTTGTTCAGAACTACAAAAGGTGGGTTTATGGTCATGTTTAATTTCTGCTTTCTGAGTTGTCATGAGCATCAGAGCAGATCACCACCAGTCACATTTACTTTTGATGATCAGTTAATCTGCAGAGCATTTTCACTTACCTAGCCAGAGAATCTTGCAGGATCCTTGGGTGTGATTTAATTCAGAGATTATTTCCCAACCAAGATATGCAACTTGCAAGACTACTTTCCTGATATTTAAAAGCAGCCTTGTTTATTATTCACAATTAGCAATTTTAACTATTGCCAAAGAATGAAGTAGACCATTCTCTTTTGTTTGCCTTTAGAATTAGATATTTCTTTCTTTTATTTTTCATTTGTTCGATTATTCATTCATTCGACCAGTAGTTATGAGGAACCTGCTCTGTGCCATGCCTAGTGTTTGTCATTGATGTGGAGGGGTGAGTGAAACTATGGAGGTTACAGTCCCTCTCCTTGAGTATATAGAGTTGGAAGTGGCCTTAAGATACCAATAATCCAGTCTCCTGCTTTGTATATGCAGGAATAATTTCTCTGATATTCCTGTTAGATGCTCGTCTAGCTCCTGTGTATACTTCAGCTTTCTTTTTCTCCATGACTGCCCCTTTGATGCTGAAAAACTTTTTTGTTTCCTCTTCCTTCCGAAGGTTCAAATGACCTTTCTATTCTGGGATCCCATGAGCATTAATTCTGCCCCTTAGATTAAATGTCAGGCTCTCTGGATAAGTGTCAATGAAAAAAAGCATGATCCTGAACCTTGCCCAGTTTTCGTTTTGCTCTCCATACAAACTATATAAACAAATGCATTTCCTCACTTTTCTGAGAGACACATTTGCATATTTTCAAGGCTTCTTCTTCCCTTTTCCTAGGCAATAAGGTCACAAATATCTTTTGTCTCGCTTCTTATAATATACTTTCTACGTTGTCCTGTGTGCTCAACTTTGTTAACATTTAGTCTATACCTGTTTTGGTCACCTTTTCTTTTATGGGTGTAGGTTGTCATGTTTATAAGCTTGGAGCTTAGATCACTTATCCTGCAAGATACTTCATGAAGAAAGGTTCTACATTTAAATAAATTAAGAAATAATGTATACTACTCATCTGATTAATCTGTTTGCATAACACAACATATACCAGCATGTGCATGCACATGCACACACACACACACACACACACACACACACACGCACACACACACACCTTTTTTGGAAACTATGGGAACACATAAGTGTAAATATTCTAAAAAGTTCCATAGGAAAGGCATTTGTTTTACCTTTTATCATCTAAATCCTTTTGACTCAGAGTTTTTTTCATGCAATTATTTCACAGTTTTAATTGTGCCCAATTTGAATGTCACACCCATGTTTAAATAGGACTCCCATGTGGTCTGAACCAGGTGGAATATAACAGTAAAGTCTTGTGGTGTTTTTGTAGTGTGCACTCTTTCTCTGTTATCAGCTCAGGTTTTTATTGTTTTCTGAAATATCACTGCATATTGGTGACACAGCATGACACAGCAGCAACCAACACAGTCATTTTGTTGTTCGCAAGCCTAGTTAGGAATTGTAATTCATTTTGAAATTCTTGTGACTTAGGTATCACTAGAATATCCTCCTGTATGAATTGACTCATGTCTTGCCCACCACATATTTCAGTCATGATCATATTAGTTACAATGTTTGGATAAATGTCACTTGCCCATGTGATGAGCCTCTCCTTTATTCTCTACCCAAAACATTGCTTAGTGTATTTAGAAATTTAAGGGAGGGCTGGGTCCTCTGGCATTTGTTTGAAGCCATTTATTTAAAAAATATCATTCTATTTTTAATTGACAAAGAATGATTGTACATGTTTATGGGGTACCATTGATTTTGATATTTTCAATGTGTAGTGTTTAGATTAGGGGAATTAGCATTACTATCATCTTAAACATTTATCATTTCTTTGTGTTGGTCACAGTCAAAATTCTCTCTTCAAGGTATTTTAATATATATCATAAATTGTCATAAAGTACATTTCCCTTTATACTGTGAAACTCTGGAATTTATTCCTCCTTTCTAATTGTATTTTGGTACCTGTTCACCAGTCTCTCCCTAGCTCCCTTATCTCCTAACCTTCTAGCCTCTAAAGACTACCATTCTACCCTCTATTTCTGTTGGATCCACTTTTTAAACTTCTTCCTGTAGGAAGAGATCATGTGGTACTTGTTTTTCTGTGTGTGGTTTATTTCCCTTATCATAATAATCTCAATTCCATTTATATTGCTTCAAATGACAGGATTTCATTATTTTTGTGACCAAATAATACTCCATGGTATTCATATTTTCTTTATGCATTTGTTAGCTGATGGGCATTTGTGCTGTTTCCATTTCTTGTCTGTCACGAGCAGTGCTGCAGTAAACATACAAGTTAGTACAGGTGTCCCTTTGACACACTGACTTCCTTTCCTTTAAATATGTACTTGGTAGTGGAGTTGCTGGTTCACAGGTGTTCTATTTTTATTTTTTTAGGCCTCCATACCATTTTCCAAAATGGCTATAATCATTTATAGATACACCAAGAGCATAGCTAGTTTCCCTTTCTTCCACATCCTTGCCTGCATTTGTTTTCTTTTGTCTTTGTGATAATAGCCATTATAACTGGGGTGAGATGATATCTCTGTAGTTTGACTTGCATATCCCTAATGACTACTGTTTTTGAGAGGGATATCCTTGTACTTCATTGAGAAGTACCCTTTGAAAACTAAAAGTTAACTGCTCTTATATTTTGTGATCATTCTGTGCTAAAGTAAATGTTACCTGAAAGTATTCATTCATTCTATATATATTGAGCACCTACAAAGTGCAAGACCCTGTTCTAGGTGCTGTGATATAGTGGTGGCAGACAGAAAAGACAAATTTCTTACCCTCAGGGAGCTTATGTTCTAAAGTCAGGGAAAAGAAGTATTCAAATTCTGTCTCTGTCATATCAAATTCTCTGAAGGAAAATGTATGTCCGTTTATGTCAGGAGTATAGAAACTAAGGGGAATATTAATCTACATTATAGAAGGTGTATTAGTTTCCTGTTGGTATGTAAAAAGTTACCACAAGCATAGTGACTTCAAACAGTGGCCATTTGTTTTTTCACGGTACCTGTGGGTCAGAATAGTGAGCATAGTTCAGCTGGGTTACCTGCTCATTGTCTCAAAGGCTGAGTCTAAAACCATGCTCTGCTGGAGCTGAAGGTCTTTCAAGCTCATGTGGGTTATTGGCAAAGTTCAGTTCTTTGCAGTTGTGGGCTAAAGCCCTTAGCTCTTGCAGGCCACCCCTTCCACAGAAGTTTCTACAATATGACTGCTTTCTCAAGAGCAGCAGGAGACCATCTTCCCTCCCCTCCAAAGCCTCAGTCCTGCAGGTAATGATTTTGCCTATTAAGTCAGTCTTACCTAGGGTAACCTCCCCTTTGATGAACTCAAAACCAAATGATTAAAAGCCTGGATTAAGTCCGCAAAATTCCTACAATTTTGCCATGTATTGTAACTTAACCCAAAAGTGACATCCCATCTTATTTTCCCATCCTGTTTATATTGCACAGGGCATGTATACCAGGAAGCAGAACTATTATGGTTGTCCTAGCATTCTGCCTATCACAGAACCTGTGGTAGAAGTGAGGAATCAAGCCACAAGGTAGAGTGAACAGCAATTGTAAGGTTTGATTTGGGAAGCAAGTTTTAAGCAGTTATAAAAACAGCCAGGAAACTGGTATGACCAGAGTGGTGGTGGATGAGGTCTGTAGTCAGTGAAGGAGCCTGTTCATGTAGGGCTCTGTAGCTTGCAGAAAAGACTTTGGCTTTCACTCTTTGAGGATGGGAAGCTGTTAGAGGTACATAAGAAGAAGAGTGATATGATCTCAGTTAAATCTTAAAGAGAGCTCTGCAGTTGCTTGATAAAGAACTGACTACATAGAGACTATTTAGAGTGGTAGTAAGAGCCCCTAGACAGGTGACTGCAGTACTTCAGTGAGTAATGGTGTGACTTGATCCAGGGTGGGGACTAATAGAGATATTAAATAATAATTGAATTTGGGGTTGAAAGCAAGAACTCAAAGATTATTCAAAGTTTTGGCCTGAAAATATGAGTTATTAGAGTTTTTATTTCCTGAATTGGACAAGAGAGTTGAAGTAGACTCAAGAATTTAGTTTTTGACAGGATGAGTGTGAACTTAGATACTCATGTAGAGATGTCAAGTACGCATTTTGATGCATGATTTCAAAGATGTCTGGGCATGGAATGTAAATTTGAGAACTGTTGGTGCATACAGCATTTAAAATCATGAAATCAGTTGAACCTTCCAGGAAGTGAGTAAAAGTAGACAGAGGGCTAGTATCACAGAGAGTGCACAGGTAAGCAATCACAGATTGAGAGGAGAAGCAGAGGCTGGCCAGGGAGAGGAGAGTGAGGATCCTTTAAACCAAACATAGGAAGTGTTTCCAGAATGGAGGAGTGCAAAGCTGCATCAAGTCCTGATAATAGGTCAACTACTGTGAGAATGAAGAATTCATCATTGTATTTGGCAAAATGAAGTTCATTCTTGACCTTGTCAAGAACTGTTTCAGTTGAGTAATGGGGTCAAGAACATGCTCATACTAAGCTTCAGACACAATGGGAAGAATAAAACCAAGGAAAGATCACTTCTTAACCCAGATGACTCTTGCTAGAAATTCGTCATACAGGGGAGCTAAAAATGGGTTTATTTAACTCTGACAATTTTTCAAGATTTCCAAATCAGACCTAGTGACCAGTCCTTTGTTTCCTTTCAACTTTCAACAGGAGTGTGTCATTTCTACCACCAAATGACCAGGCCTTGTTTATTCAAGCAATATTGGAATCCTTCAGAACATAAAGAGGACTATACCTCTCTGAAAATTTGCTATATATATAGTTTATAGTTTATAGTTAGCAGCTTCTGTGTGACTCAGTGGAAGATCTGACACCTGCAGTTGTACTTAGGTTAGGTGAAGGGATAAGGAAGAAAATTTCTTGGGGCTAAAATCTAACATGAAGAACTCAACAGCTAAATTTGGTATTTATTTTTATTGACATTATTTAATGAATACTGAATGAATGCTTGCTCTTTGCCACGTATCATTATCCATGCCTTCTCTTATCTGATCCTTTTTTTCTTTTCTTTTCTTTTCTTTTTTTCTCATGGTACTAGGGATTGAACCCAGGAACACTCTCCCACTAAGCTATAGAGCTTTATCCTCAGCCCTTTTTATTCTTTTGTTGTGAGACAAGGTGTCACTAAGTGGCCAATGGCCTTGAACTCATACTCCTCCTGCCTCAGCCTCCCAAGTAGCTGGGATTTCAGGTTTGTACCACTACTCCTGGCTGATCTTCTCAATTATGCCATGAAGTCATTTCTGTAACTACATTATTTCATATGTGAAAATACTGAGACTTGGAAAATTAAACCAATTGCCCTCAGATCTTATGGCTAGGCTGTATGATAATCCATGTTTACACTAGAGAATTCTATCTTTAGAAACTAAGCTCTACCAGACTGAGTGGGCCTTGGGACAAATTGTTTTTGTTTTCCTTTGACTCTCCTTCAAACCAACTCAGAGATTTTGAGAAAATAGGGAAGGAGTTAGGAGGGAGGCTGTGGCAAGGAGCTACATGCCCTTTCCTTGTGCCCACGTGACACAGGCATATTGCACATGTGAGAATTCCCTGCATCTCAGCACTGGTGGCTCAGCAGAAGCATTCTAGAACCATAACTGTACCATTTTTTCAGCCACCTAGACCCATATTCATATTCCAAGGCCAGAGCTTTCACAGTTGGCCTGCCTAAGAGTTTTAGTGAGGTTGAATTCACCATCCCATTGTTTTCTGTTGGCTTGCTGCTCCTGTCTCCTCCACAGTACATTCTGGGTTCACCTCTCCCAGACCCACACCTAGTGTGATGTGTACTCCATGGATCATAGCTCTGACCTGTGTATCAACTGAAGTGCCCTCAGTCAAAAAGCATTCTGTTGTTATTTTGGGTAGTCATTTTGGGTTGGTTACCTCCATACTCAGGAATTTTGTCTAGTGTGCTTCTACTCCACAAACTGCCTTTGCAGCAGGTGGTGAGAAGTGAGATGCCCCTGAGTCTACTCAACTTCTTGAGTATTTGCTGAGAACTTGCCCAGCTATCGGGACCTGCTCTATGAGGTACCTTAGAGGAGACACTACCTGACTTCATTGTTCCTCTGATCCCTCTTTTAGATCCTGTATATTTATTTAGGAGGCTTTAACTGACTGATCACTGACTTATTTACTCTCATTTTATCTTTCTATAAAGTTTGACATTTAGTAGTTTTTCTTTTTTATCAAATAATTCTCTTAAATTTGACAATAAATCAATGATTTTTCAATTTGCCTCACACTGGTAGGGAAGGGAGCTCTCTTGTTTGTTCATCACTTGAGAAGGGTCCTCTTGGCTTTGCCTTCACAGCTGTTTCTCAGTCCCAGGGGCCCTGTTTTGTTTTGGTTTGTTTTGTTTTATTGGTACCCACTTTCTAAAAAGCACAGCTTGGATTTACTGTAAAGAAGCAAATAGCATGTTTTTTGCAGGATGTATATATGTTCCTATAGATTAAGAACTCTTCTTTGTCTGACCTCCTTTATTAAAGTTTTACTAAAGTCAAGAGGTGTGAAATGAAATTATGTTTTTATATGTATATGAATATGCCACACTGAAATCCACCATTCTGTATAAATAACAATCACCAATAAAAGCAATCAAACAAGTGCTAAAAGTTAAAAATATAGAGGTATTCTATCTGAAGTCTATGAAAATAAAAATAAATAAATAAAATGCATTTAAAGTGAAAAAAAGAGGTCAAGAAAGCTAAGGTAGGGGCAGGAGTTGTGGCTCAGTGGTAGAGCATTTGCCTGGCCCTCGGTTCAATCCTTAGCACCACATATAAATACATAAAATTAAAAATCCATTGACAACTAAAAATACATTTAAAAAATAGGAAAGAAAGCAAAAGAAGTCTTAAAAAACTGTCACAGATCAATAGCCTGGGCATAAAGATTAGTCACTAAAACACATCCTGAAGGAAATGTTTGGGCACATCTTTTTTATTAGTGGTTAGACAAGAAAAGTCCATTATCCTTCACTTTGTGGTACAGTTACACACATGGTAGTTGCTTATTAAACATTTTCATACATCTCAAAATCATCACAATGGGAGCTGTGGTTCTGAAGCATGGTTTCCGAGGCTCCTCCATGACCACCAGCCCATCATCTGACAGTCACACAGCCTACATTTAAACTCAGGCTGATAGTTGTGTTGAGCCTCTGGAATGAGACTGTGTGTTTTCCACGTCTGACTTGGGGTCCAGTCCTCAAGTGTGCCCTCCACAGAAGAGGTGACACTGCACTACTCAGAAGGGATTTCTTGAGTAAGCCTAGGTTTTTTCCACTTTTGGCAAACTTCAGGTACTTGGAATGTTCCAATCAGAAGGACTTGATTTCTATGCCAAATGGTTTGGTGATGTTTTGTTTATTTATGACTATTGAAAGGATAGTTTCTTCCCAAACCATTATGATAATGAATGTCCTAAATTTGCACTTCAAAGACTGAGAACCAATTTGATCTTTAACAGAGGGGACAAATGTTGACTTTAAAACTTTGTCAGAATCTGATGGTATATAATTGTTCTAGCTCAACTTTAACAAACTACCATGGACATGCTGGTTTAAGCAGCAGAAATTTATTTTCCCATTCTTCTAGAACCTAGAAGTCCAGATCAAGGTGTTTGCAGGTTTGGTTTCTCTTTCTGTCTCTCTGAATGGTTTATAGAAAGCCACCTTCTTAGTGTGTCCTAAGTTTTAGAATATATAATATTCTTTCATGCTTCTAAACATATTTTATGGGAACTATTAAAGGGATAAAATGTTAATAACAATACCTATTTAAGTAATTTAAAAACAACTTTATTCAGTGAGTTTTGAAAACTATTCAATTCTTTGGAAAGTAAAAATTAACACACATTACTCTTGATGGAGAAAAATGTTACTCAGATATGCTCATAAAACATGTATGTTCAATAAATTATCATATAAGCCTTTTAAATTAAGTTGATGATAAATTATCTTACCAAGTTTATCAATCACATTTTGTGAAATATTTGTGTTTTAGGAGGCCAGAGTCCCAGAGCCCCTGGGTATAGCTCAGTCTCCCTGGGCACAGGTTCCCTGGGCATGGAGATGATGAAGACTGTGGGGAGGAAGCCATGAACTGGGGAAAGGCCTGAAGTATTGAATGACAGACTGATCATTGAAGGACAGCAGCTGCCTCTGCATGATCCAGGACACTCCTCCAAAAAATAGCCAGCATCCCCTCCTACCCAACACCACTCAGGACTCAGGGCGGGGTCAAAACCTCCTTACCTCTGCATATTATCCCTTAGGCCAGGGATTGTCCATAGTCTCCAGTGCTGAACAAAGGACACTTATCAAGGTGGCCAATCCACAGGGCTGATTAATTGGATTAATGGTAAAGTGGCCCACACTAGGTCTGCCTCCTCCAATAATTTCAATGAATACTGAGCACCAATCTCCAGATTAATTAGAATATGGATGAGTTAAATTGAGTTCAAGTTGAGGCCTGTCCACCCTTGGAAGTCCTTGGTTAATATGTGAACTACTATTATTCAAATGAGTGTAAATGGAGGTGGGTGGGCAAGAGAAAGTGTGAGTGGACCTTCCCTTTCCTCACTTTTTTTTTAAACTAATTGCACCCAAGCAACTGCTTCCTGCAAAAGGAAAGGTGAACTCTGTCTAGGTCTCTGAGGTGGGAGACTGGAACTTTTCATGACAGAAAATTAATTAAAAACACTGGCAGGAACACAGACCACCTTTATCAGGTGGCAACATGTTAAGTAAGTGGGGCAGGGCTAAGAGGCAGACACCAGGGGAGAACACTGCATCCACCCAGGAGAAGGTCCTCTGCATCTGTGGGTAGAGGTCTGTCTGGGTTTTTCAAATTTATTTTACTTATGTGCATTTGTGAACTATAGATGTATATCTTCAGAAGCATATGTGCTCATCATGGGAGGAACTAGAAAACACAAAACTGTATCTAGGATTGGAAAAATATGGGAATAAAAGGAAAGTCATTTTATTTAAAAAGTCTCTTAAAGCCAAGAACCTTTTTTTTTAACAAATGCATTCACAAGTTCAACGTTTTATTCATTTTAAATGAGTTGATCACTTCATCAGAGACTGTCCCATGGTTCAGAATTCTGAAGGGAAAGAAAGATGAGGACAGGAAGGAAGGGAGGTGGCAGGAGGGAGGAAGGAAAGGGAAGGAAGGAGGGAAAGAAAGAAGAAAGCAGGATGGAGAAAGATTCCACTTTTTTTCTGTCCCTTTTCTGTGTCCTGGTCACAATTCCCTTCCCTAGAGACTGGAAAGACTCAGACCAGTAACCCTCCTGTAAGTACAAAAGTGACAGACATGGGTACAGACCTCACAAATTCAGCAAAGCCTTCATTCAGCAGCAGAGTCACGTATCAGATAGGCACACTTTCTGGGTAGAAAAAGGCACCGATTACAGGGGAGCTATGGGTTTACATAGGTTACATTGAGGGGTGTCTTAGTCCTTGAAAACTTCAACAGGATGTGGGCAAAAGGTTGCAAACATCTGGAAATATTTCTAATGAGCATGGTTTTAAATTAGACAGTGTTTTTTACAAGGCATTGGTAGAGGGTTCAGGGTTCAGACTCCAGGGCTCTTCTGACCTCCAGGGGTCATTATATTGACATAGGGACAAGATTAATTTGTAGTTTCACTGTCATGTCATTGAGAAATTATTTGTTGGAAGGATCAAAGCTTTGGCTTCCCTCTCTCTCACTCCTCCTGGGTCACACAGTTTTGGAGGTTTATCAATTTCATATCCTTCACTTCCCTGAACAGCCTCTGCACACAGGTGCAAGCATATGTTTAAGATTCTTTCCCAGCAGAGATTACTGAGCAGACACCAGGTACATCCCACCCTGCTCACTTCAGGATGCATCTCAGAGATGGGTGTGACTCCACCCTTGAAGACTGTCCTCATTCTGGTTATGTTAGCTGTGCCACCCATGAAGGGCTCCTTTTCAACCCCATAGTGCCCTGTTGATGGCTGTTTAGTTTGTGTCCTATCTTTCATGTCAGTCAATGCTTCCCTCAAAGCCTTTGGACATACGCTGTTTGAAAGGAATGGGATATCATCTGTGGTCTAGATCTCAGAGGTGGAAAGGCTGTGTTGCATGACGGGGACATGGGCAGTTGTCAGAGCTATTGTTGACCACCCAACAAATAACTTGCTGTAACCTCTGTCAATGAAAATGTCATGTGTTCTGCGGTGGTTTTAGGAGGCAGTAATGATTTCCTTCTATCAAAATCAACCCCAGCACCCCAAACAAAGCAAACCAGAAAGAAATAGATGATAGTGTTCCAGAGAGTACAGTCAAGGGGGAAGCTTGGAGTCAGGGAGGGTTTCCTGGAGGAGGCCACTTCTGATCTCCCCCTTGACGTGGTAGCAGGATCCTGTGGGGTGAAGGAGGTGCACTGTGGGGTGGTGAGAGAAGGGACACCCATCCTAGAAGAGGGAATGTGTGCATGAGACGAGGACACGGGGGACCCTGGGGGAAGGATGGCATGGTCAGCAGCATTGCTGATGCTGCTGGTAAGACCTGGTCCAAGAGTGAGACCAGAGGCAGAGGGACCAGAGAGCAGGGCTGGGGAGCAGTGAGCCAGCTCAGGGCACACTGTGTCCTGGAATTAATGGGTTGTTGGCTTGAGACGGTTACCAAGCCTGGGGAAGGGGGTTGAGGGACACAGGAAAGAGGAAACCATGAGAAGCTCACTGGTCATAATACTCATGAAAACACTGCTCAGCACTTCCCCTTCTGCTGGCCACCAGCCTGCAGCCAGCTGTGTGCGGCAAACTGAGGCTGTGGATCCAAGATCATCGCTACTCCCGAAGATCTCTGCAGTTCTGAGTGTGCTCGGCTCCTCTGCTCTCCAGGGTCTGAAGAAAGTTCTAGAGACTCCATCTGATCACTGCCCCCAGCCCGGCTGATCCCAGCCCCGAGGGTCCATTCACCCCACTTCATTCCCTTCTTCTTGTCAATCAGGCATACGTCACATTCTCCTGGACCTCTCTGGTCACTTAAGTGTTCTCTACATCCTCCTTTTCCCAACCCTGAGTGCCCCCAAGATGGTGAGTCCCACCAGAGTGAGAGTGATCCCTTTTGCTGATTTTTTTTTGAGGGGTGGAACCTGGGATTGAACTCAGGGACACTCCACCTCTGAGCCACCTCCCCAGCCTTATATTTTATTTTATTTAGAGACAGGTCTCTGAGCTGCTTAGTGCCTCGCTGTTGCGGAGGCTGATTTTGAGTGTGCCGTCCTCCTGCCTCAGCCTCCTCCTAAGCTGCTGGAACTAGAGGTGTGCACCACCACACCTAACTTGACTTCTGGTTCTCGAGACTCTGGGACAGGGCAGAGCGGGTGCACAGACTGTCTTGACTGAAACCACAGACAGGCAGCTCCTTGCAAGGTGCAGGGCAAGCTGCTGGTCTTTTCTGAGCCTCAGTTTGCATGTCTGTAAATTGGGATGTTTTTCCCTCAGCCAATCCCACTCTTTTCTGAGTTTCTACTCCTGGGCTGGACTCAGGTTGGATGCTGAGTAGACACAGGTGGTAGGGACCTGGGGACATCAGCAGGATGGATGCTAGGCAAGTGCTCTACTACTGAGCTGCACCCTGGCCCTGTCTGGGTGCTTTTTAAAAGGATGAGAGAAACCAATTTTTATGTTTTCTCTAGAGCTTCAGTTCCAAGGTTTTTCCATTTGAATCCAGGGGAAATGGCCGAACAAAGCCATCAAAACCCAAGTGGCCTGAGATGTCCAGCAGGTCCAAATTGGATAGAAACTGGTGAATTTCCTGGTTATCAAGAAAGCTCTCTCTGATCCATGGTCCTGGAACCTCATCCCTCCCTTCACCAGGAAGAAGGAGCAGCTGATTTGTGTCCCTGCTCCCCCAAATACATAGCCTGGCAGTGGTTAAAATGTGATCCCTTTTATTCCAAGTAATAGAGATGAAGTTCTCAGGCCTTCCAGGAGCATCAATTCGGAGATTTATTAACCAATTTAAAATACTATTGTCTTTCACTTCACAGCAAGATTGAGGTTTGTTGTTGGAGGAGTGTAAAGGCAGTAAAGGCAGTGACTGAGCCTCTGAGCCAGGAGGGTCGGTACCTGGGATTCAATAGATATTCATGCACATTCTCATATTTAGTGAGGGCAATAACTTAATACCAACAGTGTGATGGAATAATAGCTATTTTCTGGCTGACTTGCAGGGCTCGGAAAATGAGATTGCCACCGCTTCATTTTTCTTCTTTCCCTTGCTCCCTGCCAGGGCCGTCAGCTCTCTGGGATTCTCTCTGCATTGCCAATGAGCTGGCCTTCAGTCCTCCCCACCATCCCTCCTGGCCTGGTGCCCCCTCATCGCCCCCCACCATCTGCTGTATCCTTGATCTGGACTTTGCTGGATGTCATCCTGTGCCCTGTTCACTAGTCCAGGTGGGGACAGAGGGAGTGCCACCCATGCAGATGGAGAGCAGCAAGCTGGCCATTTGGATGGCTGCAACGTCTGCTTGAGCTTGCCTTCCTTCATTCACTCGTGAGCTCCTCCCAGGGCTTCTGCAATCACTAATTCACTCATTCACTTTTCATTCATCCACTCGACCTCATTCTCTCACTCAATGATTCACTCACCACCTCATCATTCACTCACTCATTGATTCCTTCCTGCACTGATTCATTCATTCAATCATTCATTCCCTCATCAGCACATTCATTCATTCATACCCCATGAATTCATTGCCTCACTCACTGAATTCATTGATTCACACATTCATTCACTCACTCATGCACTCTTCCATTCATTCACTCAATGACTCCTCCATCTACTCATTCATTCATCACCTCATCCGTGCACTGATTCATTCATTAACTCATTCATTGGCTCATCACCTCACTCAGTAATTCATTCCTTCACTCACTCATTCATTCACTAATTCATTCTTTCATTCACTCATCCATCCAAGCATTCACTCATTTGCTCATCGCTCATTCATTCATTCAACTCATTCACTCACGCATCCCCTCATTCATACTCTCACTGATTCATTAATCAACTTATTCACTCACCAACATGATCATTCATTCATTGCCTGATTTGTCCATTCACTTACTCATTCATTCCTCAACTCATTCATCCACTTATCCACTCATTCATTCATTCACTCCCTTATCCCCTCATTCACACACTCACTGATTCATTCATCAACTCATTCACTCACCAACACCTTCATTCATTATGCCTCATTCATTCATTCACTCACTCATTCACATCCACTCACTCACTCACTCATCTCACTCATTCCTCAACTCACTCACTCACTTATTCACTCATTCATTCACACTCTGATGTATTCATCCATCAACTCATTCATTCCTCCATTCACCCATTCACTCTTTCATTCATTCATTCCATGTTCACCCCTATCTCCCTACCGTGCACCTGATGCTAAGAACAAAAAATGTGACCACTGTCATGTCCCTTCATGGAGCAGAACCTTTGAAGGAGATGCAGAATAAAGCATTTAGGGACCCCAGGACAGTCTACAAAGTGGCTTAAAGAAAAAGTGGATCTTAACAGGTAGAGACAGAGTTCAGGGCTGGCCTGAGAAAGGTCACAGCTCTTAACCATCCCTCAGACCATGATTCATTGCACCACCAAGGGCTCAGCTCCGTTTGGCTCTAGTGGGAGTTTCGTGGGGTGTGTTCTTGTATTCTCCCCCATTTTATAGGTGACAAAAAGAGGCTCAGTCATGTAAGTTTGCTTCCCAGGTGTAGACAGTTTGGAAGTGGCAGTATGAGGATGTGATACCTGCAGGTGGGACTCCAGAATCTGACCTTATGCACTGTACTGCTGGGCTTTGCCCAAGTGGGGGATGGGGCAGGAACCCCAGGGGTGGAAAGTCCAGGTGAAGGCAGAGAGATGTGGAAAGTCCTGATGTTTGGGGGAACAGTAGGCAGTGAGAAGTGAAGCTTTTCTTAAATAAACTCACCGAGTTCCTTGGGACTGACCCAGCTCTTTTGGGCCTTGTCCCATGCAGGTCAGAAGTCCTAAATTCAAGGTGCCACCTGGACCATGTTCCTTCTGGTGGCTCGAGGAGTGGGTTCATGTCCTGGCTTCTTCCAGCTTCTGGAGCCCCTGCATTCCTTGGCTCCTGACTTCTCCCTTTTCTTCAGAGCCAGCAGCTCATCAACTTCTAATCTTCACCTTTCTCTGTCCCTCTTTCCTCTCTCCCTTGTGCTCTCCCTCTCTGACCCTATCTCTCTCTCTCCCAACCCCCTGCCACCTTCTTATAAGGACCTTATGATGACATGAGTACACCTGGAGAGTCCAGGATAACCCCAATCTCCAGATCCTTAACTGAATCATACCTACAAAGTCCCTTTTGGCATGCGAAGTCACCTTCACAGGTTCTGGGGATTAGGATGTGACCATCATTGGGGACCATTTTTCGACCTATTGCAACTGAAAAGATTGGGCCAAGACATCAAACCAGGATAATTTCACAAAGAGCTCTGCCCTTCCACCCTGTCCTAGGAATTACCACATATGACCAGGAGCATAACCCCTGCTTCTGTATTTCCTGAGTGGCTTTGTACCAGTCACTCACCCTCTCTGAGCTAGATACAATGCTGCTGTTTTCTCATCTATAAAGTGAGATGGGCTCAGAAGTTGCGCTGCAGCTGAGTTCAAGGTATCATGAAGTTTTTGATGTGTATCAAAGTTCTCAGGGAATCAGTGTTCACGACTCTGCATTTGGTTGGAAAAAGAGAATCCGCATTTCAAACCACAGCCCCAGCTTGGGAAGGAGAGGGTGTGTTGGGCCCTGGGAAAGTTTTAATGCAGTGGTGCCCGGCTCCCTGGGTCCACTGGCTGACGGAGGGGTGACAGGATGCTAAGAACTTGATGGGGAACTCAGGGGAGGTAACTTGAAATGAGCAGGTGGCGGGGCTGGGAAGAGTCTTATCTGGGCCAAGGGGACAACTGGGGGTTTGAGACAGGGCTACTTTCTCCAGGCAGCTCAGTGTGGCTTTTCACCCCCTGGAGGAGGGGGAGCCAACCACCCTTTTCCTCCCAGGATCTTTCGCTCTCGCTGGCTACTAGCACCCCTGGTTCCCTTTGCCTGCTCCCATCTCTTGCTGAATTGGGAGGACCCAGCTCAGTTCACACAGCTCCGGTGGCCTATGGGACAGTCCATTGTGGCCATGCCTTTGAGGTTGGGAGGTGCAGGGAGTGAGTCAGGAGAAGCAGATGGTGACCAGGTTGCCACAGCAGGTCACGGCAAGGGATTCAGAGTTTTTTTGGAAGGCAACAGAAGTCATGGAACAGTTTGAAGCAGTTGTAGTTGATGAAAGCTGTGTTTCAGAAGGGTCCCTGTAGGTGCAGGGGGACAACAGACTCTAGGGAGGCAAAAGTAGAGGAGAGGAAACTGTTGAAGAGGTTGCTCTGGTGGTTCAGGCAAAAGATGCTGTGCCTGCCCTTGCGGGGTCACAAGCAGGGTGGAGAGACCTGAACAATGCTGGAGATTGTATGAGTGGATGTTTTAGAAGAGTTCTTTTTGTTGTTGTTATTGTTGCTACAACAAACTGCTTGAGGCTGGGCACTTTATTCAGGAAACAGGTTTATTTGGCTCACATTTTGGGGGTTAGGGCCTCCCTCATGACTGGTGGTATCACAATGGTGGGATCCTGTGCTGCACAGAACACATGGTGAGACTAGAAGCAGGACAAAGTGCTGAGACAGCAGAACTTGACAGACAATGACTGCTCTTCACAAAAAGGAATCTGTCTACAGGCCTGCGTTGTTTCTTCTGGGGGCAGAGCCCCATGATCTAACCTTCTTCCCTGAGACCCTGTCTCTTAAAGGTCCTGTCACCTCAATACCACCACAGTGGGGCTCTAGTTTCTGCTACAGGAAACTTTGGGGAACATATCCAAATTCCATAGCAGACCTGGACTCACCCAGAGCTGGTAATGAGCCAGCCAGTGTGACTGAGTGGAGCTTGGACCCATCTATCAGGCCAGGTCTTATGCAGAGAGGCAGGTTGGCGAGTTCCCAGAGCACTTTGGATCTGAGGTGCTGCTGGTCACCCTAGAGCCACGCAGAAAGCTATACGGGTCTAAGTGTAAGGATGGAATCAATGGCGGCGGATGGAGCCCTGGGGGTTTTCCCAGTCACTCAGTGTGAAGGCTGGCCGTTCTTTAGGCTGCGAGCTCCTTCCTGTCAGCCTCCACCTCCTGGCTGCCCTGGCCTGCTGGCCGTCACTGCCCCAGGTGCAGAGGTGTCCCTGCTGGTGTAACCCAGGAGGACCTTGGTCCCTGACATCCCACCCCCCTTGCATAGGAATGTTCTGTCCCCATCCCGCTTCCCAGGCTCTGAAGATGTAGGGCTAATGCATCCAGAGATTATTCCAGAGAGTGCTCCCTCCCGAGTGCCCCCACCTCTAACCTGGTCCCCGGGGTCTGCTGTTTTTGTCAGTCAAGGGAGTGGGTGGGCTTCTCCTTGAGAGTCCCAGGATCCCAACATGGTCTGTCCCAGGCTGCCTTCTGCAGCTACCAGGTCAGGAGGTGCTGGTGTTGTACCCTGGGTTGTCTAAGGGAGATGGAGACAGTGCCAAATGGTGGGTGCTGGTGGGGTTCCGTCTCCAGGGCTGCTGGAGGCTGAGGTTGCCCAGAGTGCTTTTCAAGCAAAGTGATCAATAAAGCTTCATTCAGGGGAGGGCTTTTTAGCTAAAATCCCTCCATTTATTTGGAAATATTACCGAGCACCCACCATATGCCAGTCATCAGGGACACACTGATTAAAGACCTTGCCACAGAGCACCTTCCCCCAGGACACAGATAATAAACAAGGGGACCACCATGCTCTGCAGGGATAAGGGTTATGAAGAACAAAGAAGAGGACAGCTGGAGAGGGCAGGGGCTCTAGGTGGGCCATAGGTTGGAGAAGACCTTTCTGAGGTGATGAAGTTTCATCAGGGACCACTTGAAGTGTGGTGAAAATATTTCAGGTAGAAAGCAGCTGTGCAAAGGCCCTGTGGCAGTGAGACCACTGAGAGAGCCCGGCCTGGGAGGAAGCTCAGGGGCAGGAAGGGAGGAGAAGGGAAGAGAGGCTGATGGATCCAGGATCACACATGACTTCAAGGAATTGCTTTGGATCCCAAGAATGACAGAAGCATCCAGGAGTCTTGGGCAGCGGATGACAGAGTCAGGTTTGGTCTTGACAGGATACTATTTTGGTGGTGATGCAGAGACAAAGGGAATGGGTCAGAGAGAGTGGGGATCTCAGTTCAGAAGTGACAGTCATCCAGATTGGCTTGGATGGGGCAGAAGGAGCAGGTGGCAGGTGGTGAATCCCACAGCAGAGAAGAAGCATTTCCAGCCATTCCTTGCGCCTCTCAGGAAGGTGGTTTAGGGTCCCGTTTTCCCAGCTGGTGCACAGTCTCTAGAGAGCTCCTGCTGTGAGTGATAGCCTTGGAGCCCACTGCCAGGGGTGAGGGGCCAAGAGAGCCTGCTTGGCAGATGTGAGCAGGTCTCACCCAGAAACCCCAGGCTCTGGGGTGGGGCCCGGGAGCTTCATGCAGACCCAGTGAGAACATCTCACAAGGGCAGAAAGTGCCCGATTTTCCTCCCAGGTGCCTGCTAGGAAACTCCTAGAACCTGTGGGAAGGCAGATTCATCATCCTGGCTTCCAAGGCCTGGGGAACCACACCTGGTGACCCATGTATCTCACTAGGGACAGTGGGGACAAGGACCCATGTCTCCTCTCTCCTGGACGTGTCTCTGTCCTTCTGTCTGGCTCTGGAGGACACTGGGGGGCATCCTGTCCCCTCTCTGGGCCTTGGTTGCCTCATCCATCAAATGGGGCCATCTCAGGCCTGCCTCAGGGGCACTCTGTGGTGGTGTGGCTACTGGGCCTTCCCGCAGTGTCCCCCAGGCTGGCCTTGCTCCTTCTCCACATGCCTTCCCAACAGAGGGGATCGCATGGAACCTCAGCAGGTGTTCACATGGTGGTTCAAGGACTGCAGTCTTCAGGCTTCGCCAGCGCTGGGCAGGGCAGGGTGGAGGCCCCTGGGTTGAGCTGCTGGAGGTCTGGTTCTCTGATGGGGGCTCTTCCCATCATTTTCCCTGGGTTCATTCTCTTATTTATTTATTTTGGGTACCAGAGATTTAACTCAGGGGCACTTGAACACTGAGCCACATCCCCAGCCCTATTTTGTATTTTATTTAGAGACAGGGTCTCACTGAGTTGCTTAGGGCCTCGCTAAGTTGCTGAGGCTGGCTTTAAACTCGTGACCCTCCTGCCTCAGCCTCCTGAGCTGAGGGTGTGACAGACATACATCACTGCTCCCAGCTTAATTCTCCCATTTTAGAGTTGGCAGAGAGAGGTCAAGTCTGTCTCCCAGGCACACACAGCCAGCATGGGCCTCAACCGATCTTTGAACCCAGACCCCACTTGGCTGAGGGCAGGTGCTCGTGGCAAGAAGAGAGGACTGGGTTTTGTCAGGAAAGGGCTCCATGGTGGAGTGACTATGTGACGGAGCCTCAGGCACATCAGACATGACGCTGTGAGTTAAACCACTCCAGGTTTTCTGGTGAGTCCTGGGCTGTGGCCAGGCCTTGTCACCAGCTTTCAAGCAGAAAGGACAAATGTCAGTTGCAGGGCTGGATTATGGCTTTTGCAGTTCCTGGACACTTTTGCTTCATGGATCTTTCCTTCATTAAAAACATTTTAAAACATATTTTTATAACTGCTAGTATAAAGGGGAATATAACTCAGATTGGATGATATTCACTTTCTGCTTTACATTTGAAACGAAATGAACTCTCATTAGACACTCTTCTTTGGTACCTGGAACTGAACTGAGGGACGCTTATCCACTGAGCCACACCTTAAGTCCCTTTTATTGTTTTATTCTGGGACAGGGTTTTCTAAGTGACTTACAGCCTCACTAAGTGACTGAGGCTGGCATCAAACTTGTGATCCTCCTGCCTTAGCCTCCGAAGTTGCTGGGATCACAGTCATGTGTCACTGTGCCTGGCTTCACGGGATATGGTTCTAAGCTCCAAGCATTGGTTATTTTATGTAAACCACAGCATAAACATTCACAGAGGGGACAACTGTGCCCTTTGCAGAGATGGCAAAACCAAAGCTCAGAGAGGCTGGCTGGCTCACCTCAGAGCACAGAATGACCTCCAGGCACAGATGTCAGATATTGTTTGTCTGACATTTTGCCATGTTGTCCCAGAAATTCCCAACCAGGGAAGTCTTTGGCCAGGCAGAGGCTGAGTTTCACATGGCAGTGGATTTATCACAGTGTGGAGACAAACAGAGCTGCAGCAGGGAGAGGTAAGGGACACAGAAATCTGGGTGGCTGAGATGGACTCCTGCTCCATGTTACAGCTACAGAGCGGTGGCCAAGGCTGGGGCCCCACCAGCCCTCTGCCTTTGGACTTGAACTGTGGGCAAGGCGGTAGCCTCTGATTCTGTGATGGGTGGCCGATGGCGCTGGGCTATTTATGGGTTAGGAATTATCACTCCCGCACTGAAAGCGGTGGCGGGTGATAAGGCACTGAGTAATGAGGTCAACAGGAAGTTCACCAACACGGCCATCCACAGCAGAGCGACTGCAGACCAGCTATGAGATGGAGGGATGTCCAGGGTGCAGGGGCAGCAGGACCCAAGCCCACCCAGGAGCCGCCGCCATGTGGGGTGCACACTCCTGCTGCGTCTGCTGGCTGTGGAGTGGGTCGGTCCTGGGCAGCGGCCCTGATGCCTGACCCTGGCCGAGTCACTGTGGTCTCAGCCTTGATGGAGCCCCTGTAAAATCCAGATGAGGAGCATTTAAATAATAGTCCCTGCTCCGACTTCACAGGTGAGCTGCTGAGCTCAGCTGGCACCCATCAGGGGGCCCCACACATTAGGGGGCCCCACACATCAGGGGGCTGCTTCACACAGCTCTTCTCCTATCCGGAGCTTCTCCATGGTGGGAGTAGCGCTGGAGGCTCCACAGGTCTGTCCTCAGATAGTGATCGGGTTTGCACAACATCACGGGTTCTGGGCTCTGTGCTGGATCAGATGGATCTTGCTGGGCCTTAGCTCCAATGGGGTGCAGCAGAAACTAAATAAGCAAGGGTTATACTGGATGTTACATGGCGGCACTAGTAGAGGGCGAGGGGCCTAGGGTGACGTGGGGCTTCCCTGTTTTGGGGGCTTCAAGGAAGGAAGCTCTCATAAGTCCACATTTGGGTGGAGTCTTCAGAACTTGTGGGAATGGAAGGAAGAAAGCATTTGAGGCAGAGAGACCAACATGAGCAAAGACCCTGGGATAGGAACATGCTGGTGTGCTGGAGAGACGAGGCCAGGATGGCTGGACTCAGGGAGGAGAACTAGGGTCAGAGAGGTCGGGGTTCGGGCAGATGGTGTGGGACCACTGTCAGGATTCCTCAGGAGGAAGGCTCCACTGGTTTTGTGATGGAAGATACTGAGGTGGGCCTGTGGCCCTGAGCGTTCAGCATCCAAGACCCAGCTCATGTCCCATGGCTGACCACAGCAGGGTGCCAGGGCCTTGCCAGTCCCACCCAGTCTGACAGGCCCTCCAGCTTCAGGGCTTTCCAAGGTGCTGACCACGGTGTCCTTGGACCTGGACCTGCCCCATGCTGGGCCCTGTCTGGGGTTCAGCTTCCCCCCTGAGGAAGGAAGACCCTGACCCTGGGAGTTCTTCCACCTGGCACTGTGTAATGAAGGTTACCCTGGCTGGGATCAGGGGCCATCCCACTGAGGTCAGGGGTCAAGTCTTGTTCCAGGAGGATCTCTACAAGCTGTGCAGAGCGAGGTGGGCTGGGCGGGGTTGGCTAGCTGCATCCGGAGATGTGTGGACCTGTTGGGAACCCCACCCTCCTGGTCAAGGCTGCACTGTCACGGCCTCGCCTGCTCCCAGAAACCATGGGTGGCCCTGACTCTGGTTATTATGGCTAAGAAGGCCCCCACAAGTCCTCCTGAGCCCCCAGTGGTTTTTGCTGGAGACTAAGGTAGAAGCACCCTGGGAGCCATTGATTCTACTTTATAAATGGAGACACTGCGTCCAAGACCTGGGACAGCAGCTCGTGTCAGGACACATGGCCACTCAGGTCACATCCCGGGCTTGGCATTTTGTGCCTCATGCAAGTGTTTGCCCCTGAAGTTCTGCCCTGAGGTTGAGCTGGCAGCTGAAACTCAGCCACAGCCCTGGCGTGGCCCAACCCACAGTAGGTCATCTGTCAATATCAGTTCTTTGCCTCTTTTCTTTTCTAAGCTCTGTTGCCAATCCCATGCTGTGCAACGTCTGGGTAAGCCTTGCCCTCTCTGGACCTTTTCTTCTATATGGGGTGGTGGAATGGGACACCACTCAGGAAATCTTCCAGGGCTGACATTCTAAGCATAGAAAGGGCTGCCGCTTATTTCAGCTGCTAGGAGATCAACACAATTCTGTTTCTGCTGATACTCTGCCTTCCAAAGCAGCCATGCCCGCAGTTCTGAGGGGCAAATTAGAAACAGAAGCAGGGACCCAGACTGGGGTGGCCCCTGGTGTGTGTTGGGTTTGGGTCCCTTCCTACAGAAGGGTGCTTCCTCGCTGAGCACTGCCTGTGTTCTCTGAGGGGCCCTGGTGGCAGCGGGCATTGATCACCCTCTTGGCATGACTGTTAAGTACAAGTGCTTGGTGCAGAGGGCCATGGAAGCAGGAAGTGGCCTGCATGCCCCTAAACCATTGCCCCAGTTCATGCATGGGGTTTCTGCAACTTGTGGGGTGGTACCAGGGGCATCACCTGATTTTGCTGCCCTTGACCACGGTCCTTACTTCTGGTGACAACATCCCTGGGCCATTTGGAGGACCACCAACTCTTTCAAATACATCCTTATGGGCAGGTGCATAACATAAGCTGGACAACTCCCATGTTGGCACCTGGAAACTTGAACCAGGAGCAGAGGGACATTGTATTTGATTCTTAGAGATGATATAACCAAGTATCTCAAACTGCATACAAGGCCCTGCTCAAGAGACCAGGATAGCGACTGTGCAAATTTCCAGTCGAAATGCTGGAGATAAATGAGAAAAGGAACTGCTCTAGCATAAAGAGATGCATTTGGATTTCTAGCTACAATTAAACCATTAGCCTTTTTCGTACATTAACCCAAGCATGGCACGTTTCCTCCTGTGACCTTTAGGAAACAGCTAAATTATATTGCAATTTGAAATGTGCTGTGATATTGGGCATCAAGGGACACATTTATTCTTGCATTTAACAAATAATGATTGGGTAAGAGCTGAGTTGAGATCCAGCATGAGCCAGTGGTTCCTGCCCTGCCAGCCCAGGCACTGGGTCTGAGTTCTTGCCTGATACTTCACAACCTCCTGCTGCTTCAGAACCCTGTTTGCAGGCAGAAGCACAAGAGCAGCTAGAAGTTTGGAGACGCTGTCTTCAAGTTTTTCTCTCTGGGAGCAGGTGGTGTAAGTGATATTATTGTTTTCCTTGGAACGCAAGAACTCATGAATAAAAATTATCTCTTTCTTTCATATAAAAACCAAGTCCCAGCAGTCCAAACTCAGATTTCATTATGTTTGGTAAATGTATTGTTTAAAGATAATAGCTAACCGTTTCTTCTGACCTTTTTGTCAGGGTTTTGTCAGATGCTTTACACTCAGAGACCACTTTGATTCCCCTACTAACCCAAGGAGGTAGGTATTTCTATGTTGTGTCACCTTGTCAGGGAGGCCTGTCCTGACCACCTGTTTAACAGCGAGCAGTCGGCTTTCTCATAGGCACTCTGACATCTGTCTAGTTTATGTGTTTCCCCATTTTAATGGAAGCTCTGTGAAGTGGGAGACATTTGTCTTCCCTGTTCCCACCTGTTGCCCCAGCACCCAGAACAGTATCTGTCCCAGAGGGATGCTGTGATCGACAACAGAGAGCTAAAAACTTAAGAACTTTTCCAGTAGCACACAGCCAGCTATGGACTTTATCCACACAGAACTTCCTTCTCTTGGAATTTTTACCTGATAAAAACCCCAGCATGTGTGAGGAATGGAAGCCTTTGCTCTCTGGCTCCCCTGTAAGGGAGGTGCCATCTTTGAGGTACTGCTGACAAACACTGGTGTGGTAGATAAGATAGGAGATGACTGAGGCACCCAGAGGGCATGAAGATGGTTGGGTATTTTCCATTTTGTGAAATTAGACATAATCTGTTTATGTTTACCTTTTTCCTTCCCCTCATATCCTGGGCACGTGCATCGCCAGGTGACCCAAGCAGGAACTGCTAGTGAAGCTTAAACAATAAAGTAGCAGCAACCAGCTGTGATCTTCTACCTGCGAATTTTTCTTTTCATCAGTTAGATGAAACTAACGAACATTATCTTGGCCCATCTTGGTTTCAGAAAATCTTTCTGGATGCTCTTGTTTTCTTTCCATTTTCCTCTTCTTTTTTCTGTTTTACTTTGGAAAACAGGGGTTGCTAACTGAAGATTCAAGTGGGTAAATTGTACAGCACTGTGAGCTGCTGATGCCTGGCATTTTCAATCCTGATCTCTTCCCACCTTCACTGCTCTCTGCCCAGATCCTTTCCCAGTTTGGTCCTCCACTTAGATTTTACATTTCTGCATCCCCACAGTCATCACTGGTCTAAGTCATTAACTATCTTTTGCCTGAGTGATTGAATAGTCTTCCAGCTACTTCTTCTTCCCGTAGAATCTGCGCCCTCCAACTAGCTCAACAAGAACAACTGTAGA
Organism: Sciurus carolinensis; assembly: GCF_902686445.1. NCBI lineage: Eukaryota > Metazoa > Chordata > Mammalia > Rodentia > Sciuridae > Sciurus > Sciurus carolinensis. The sequence goes on from NW_025920155.1 coordinate 724,447, forward strand.
GGAGGAAAAGTTTATTTGAGGGTTCATGGTTTCAGAGTTGTCAGTTCATAGAAGGCTGGCTCCATTCCTCAGGGCTCAAGGTGAGGCAGAACACCATGGCAGAAGAGTGTGGTGGAGGGAAGCAGCTTACATGCAGATGGGGAAGCAGAGAGAGAGAAAAAGAGTGAGACACTTGCCAGATACAAAATACATACCCCAAAGTCATGCCCTCAGAAGCACACCTCCTCCAGCCAGACACTAACTGCCTACAGCTATTAACCAGATGATCCCCATCAGGGGATTAAGTCACTGATTAGGTTATGGCTCTCAGAACCCAATCATTTCACCTCTAAACCTTATCGCATGTCTCATACATGAGCTTTTTGGGGACACTTCATATCTAAACCATAACAGAAAGGAAAACAATACACAACTTTGCTTACCAGACTTAGAAGTCCATGGAAACTAACTCAAACTTATCAAACCAAGATTTCTCATCTTTAAGCAGATACTCTTTATTATTGAACCTCCATCTGGTTATTATCTGTCACAATACATCTACCTCCATTCCAGCAATGCAGCTCTCTTTCTACTTCTCAAGCAGGAATCACCTAATTCTGCAAATGCCACTTCTCCATCATGAAACATGCCATTTATTCAACCATACCTTTTCTCCTCTTTACAGAGCACTACTCAAACTTTCCTTGCTCTTTGCAAAGCATCCTCAAGGAAGCCCAAGTGACTCTACTCTCCCTGGGTCCTTGATACAGCAATACCCAGGGTCAGCTGGTAATTGGGAAGACCAATAGCCAGGCTGTATGGCATGGAGTATGCACTTGAATGTGTTGCTATTGCTTTTTGTGAGTTAAGCCAAAATCTGCCCCTTCCCTTTAGGACTGTAAGGAAAGAGTATCTGTTTATCTGTTTACTCTGGAACTTTACAAAAATACAAAATGCAGAGTTTTGCACAAAGTGTCTGATCAATTGTTATTGACTCACGCACTTGTAATGCTCATTGCTCTGTTAAATGTATTTTAAAATTCTTTGCAGTCATAATATGAGTTCTGGATAGCCTGGAAAACTTATTGGTGGTAAATTAATTCTTTCACTTATTCATTTATTTTTTCATTCAATAAATTTTTACTAAATACCTTCAAAGTTTCAGACATTGAAGGTACTGAAGGTATAGAACTAAAAGTCATGGTCATGGTCTTAAAAAAATCCTTTCTATTTCGTGGTAGTGAGTAGGGGTGGGGGCACAACCATTGTCATGTGGGTTGTCTTAGGTTGGAGGAGAGTCTGAAGGGAGGCAAGGGGAAGGAAGGTGGACCTCATGGTGAACCTTGAGTTTCTCAGAGGGAGTTAGCTGCTGGGAGAATGAGGTAAAGAAGGGAAGGGTGTCCTGGCACAGGGGCACAAGACTGTAAAACTAGGGATTCCAGAAGCTAAGGTGGGAGGATCACAAGTTTCAGGCCAACCTGGCAACTTAGTGAGACCCTGTCTCTAAATAAATAAATAGGACTGGGGATATAGTGCCTTCTGGGATGGAAAGGGAAGGGGTATTAGGCAGATGATAACATCATGGTCCCATTCCATTATGGGAACAAGAAGCATGACAGTGGTGGTGGGACTTCTTGTCTACAAAGGGTGAGCCTTTATGTAGAACCACAAATGCAGAAGTGGAAAGGGGAGTGACAACTCAACCAGGAAGGTGTTTACCAACCTGGGCAGGTAGCCCATGGAGATACTATCTCAGGAGGATTTGTTTCCTCTCCTTCAGTGAAGTGGAAGTCCATTTCATGTACATTCTCTGCTTTATCTTTCCTATTCCATGTGACTTGAACCAGTTACTGGAAATATATCAACTTTATTACTTTAGTTCTTTTTCTGTGTGCATGCCAGAAGTCCTCTACTAATCTACATTTTATAGCACAGAAAAGATTTGAGTTTCTTATACCCCATCTCTTCCATAGTACATAGATTTTTGGGAGGTGATTTAAAAGTATGCCAATTTATTTATACATGATTTCAAAAGGAAGAGAATATTTAGTGACAAATGAATTAAGAAGGCAGAAGGAATGTTTGAGGTTAAAAGACACTAAAAACACAATAAGTGTGATGACCAAATACAATTGATTGTATCCTGGATCCAAAAAAAAAAAAAAATCAAAAAAGGACATCTTTGGAACCATTGGAGAAACCTGAATATGGATAGAATGTGAAATGCTAAGTTTCTTGAATGAGATACTAGCATTGTAACTCTAGGAAAGAAGTCCTCTTTCTTAGGAGATGCTTGCCAAAATATTATATAGAAAAATGTTATAATGTCTGCAATCTACTTTGAAATGATTCAGCAACAAATATATGTAACTAACAATAAAGCAAAGTTAGCAAATTATTTTAAAGTTGGTCTATCTGGGTGATGGGCCAACTTTCTTCTTGACTCTCTTTATTTTTTTATTTATTTATTTATTTATTTTTTTACGTTTACATAGGGTAATGATGTTTATTATATTTTTCCCCTCCCCCCCACCCCTCCCACCCCTCCCACCCCTCCCACCCCTCTTTTCCCTCTACACAGTCCTTCTTTCCTTCATTCTTACTGCTCTCCTTAGCCTAACTCTAAACCTAACCCTAAACCTAATGCTAGCCCGTCCCACCCCCCATTATATGTCCTCATCCGCTTATCAGCGAGATCATTCGTCCTTTAGTTTTTTGAGATTGGCTTATCTCACTTAGCATGATATTCTCCAATTTCGACCATTTGCCTACAAATGCCATAATTTTATCATTCTTCATTGCGGAGTAATATTCCATTGTATAAATATGCCACAGTTTCTTTATCCATTCATCAACCGAAGGACATCTAGGTTGGTTCCACAATCTGGCTATGGTGAATTGAGCAGCAATGAACATTGATGTGGCTGTATCTCTGTAGTATGCTGCTTTTAAGTCCTTTGGGTATAGGCCAAGGAGTGGGATAGCTGGGTCAAATGGTGTTTCCATTCCAAGCTTTCTGAGGAATCTCCACACTGCTTTCCAGAGTGGTTGCACTAATTTGCAACCCCACCAGCAATGTATGAGTGTTCCTTTTTCACCACATCCTCGCCAACACCTATTGTTGCTTGTATTCTTGATAATCGCCATTCTAATTGGGGTGAGATGAAATCTTAGGGTAGTTTTGATTTGCATTTCCCTTATTACTAGGGATGTTGAACATTTTTTCATATATCTGGTGATTACTTGTACATCTTCTTCTGTGAAGTGTCTGTTCATTTCCTTAGCCCATTTGTTGATTGGATTATTTGTATTCTTCGTGTAGAGTTTTTTGAGTTCTTTATAGATTCTGGAAATTAGCGCTCTATCTGAGGTATGGTTGGCAAAGATATTCTCCCACTCTGTAGGCTCTCTCTTCACATTTCTGATAGTTTCCTTTGCTGACAGAAAGCTTTTTAGTTTGAATCTATCCCAGTTGTTTATTCTTGCTTTTATTTCTTGTGCTATGGGAGTCCTGTTAAGGAAATCTGATCCTGAGCCAACAAGTTGAAGATTTGGACCTACTTTTTCTTCTATAAGATGCAGGGTCTCTGGTCTGATTCCGAGGTCCTTGATCCATTTTGAGTTGAGTTTTGTGTAGGGTGAGAGATAGGGGTTTAGTTTCATTCTATTGCATATAGTTTTCCAGTTTTCCCAGCACCATTTGTTGAAGAGGCTATCTTTTCTCCATTGCATATTGTTGGAACCTTTGTCTAGTATGAGAAAATTGTATTTATTTGGGTTTGTGTCCATGTCCTCTATTCTGTACCATTGATCTACCTGTCTATTTTGGTACCAATACCATGCCGTTTTTGTTACTATTGCTTTGTAGTAGAGTTGAAGATCTGGTATTGCAATACCCCCTGCTTCGCTCTTGCTACTGAGGATTGCTTTAGCTATTCTAGGTTTTTTATTCTTCCAGATGAATTTCATAAATGCTTGCTCTATTTCTGCGAGGTACATCATTGGGATTTTAATTGGAATTGCATTGAATCTGTATAGAACTTTGGGTAGTATAGCCATTTTGACGATATTAATTCTGCCTATCCAGGAACATGGGAGATCTTTCCATCTTCTAAGGTTTTCTTGAATTTCTTTCTTTAGTGTTCTGTAGTTCTCATTGTAGAGGTCTTTCACCTCTTTTGTGAGATTGATTCCCAAGTATTTTATTTTCTTCGATGCTATTGTGAATGGGGTAGTTTTCCTAATTTCTCTTTCTGAAGATTCATCACTTATGTATAAAAATGCATTGGATTTATGAGCATTGATCTTGTAACCTGCTACTTTACTGAATTCACTTATGAGTTCTAAAAGTTTTCTGGTGCAATTTCTAGGTTCCTCTAAATATATAATCATGTCATCAGCGAACAGGGATAGTTTGAGTTCTTCTTTTCCTATTCATATCCCTTTAATTTCTTTGGTTTGTCTGATTGCTCTGGCTAGAGTCTCAAGGACGATGTTGAATAGAAGTGGTGAAATAGGGCATCCCTGCCTTGTTCCAGTTTTTAGGGGGAACGCTTTCAGTTTTTCACCATTTAGAATGATATTAGCCATGGGCTTAGCGTAGATGGCCTTTATAATGTTTAGGAATGTTCCCATTACCCCAATTTTTTCTAGTGTTTTGAGCATGAAGGGATGCTGTATTTTATCAAATGCTTTTTCTGCATCTATTGAAATAATCATGTGATTCTTAACTTTAAGTCTGTTGATATGGTGAATGACATTTATTGATTTCCGAATGTTGAACCAATCTTGCATCCCTGGGATAAAACCCACTTGATCGTGGTGCACTATCTTTTTAATATATATTTGTATGCGATTTGCTAAAATTTTGTTGAGAATTTTTGCATCGATGTTCATTAAGGATATTGGTCTGAAATTTTCTTTCCTTGATGTGTCTCTGTCTGGTTTACGTATCAGGGTGATATTGGCTTCATAGAACGAGTTTGGTAGGGTTCCCTCCTCTTCTATTTCATGGAATAGTTTGAGGAGTATTGGAATGAGCTCTTCTTTAAAGGTTTTGTAGAACTCGGCTGAGAACCCATCTGGTCCTGGACTTTTCTTTGTTGGTAGGCTTTTGATGACCTCTTCTATTTCATTGCTTGAAATTGGTTTATTTAAGTTGTGTATGTCCTCCTCGTTCAGTTTAGGTAGTTCATATGTCTCTAGAAATTTGTTGATGTCTTCAAGGTTTTCTGTTTTGTTGGAGTATAGATTTTCGAAATAGCTTCTAATTATGTTTTGTATTTCACTCGTGTCTGTTGTGATGTTTCCTTGTTCATTCCGAATTTTAGTAATTTGAGTTTTCTCCCTCTTTCTCTTTGTTAGTGTGGCTAAGGGTTTATCAATTTTATTTATTTTTTCAAAGAACCAACTATTTATTTTGTTAATTTTTCCAATTGTTTCTTTTGTTTCGATTTCGTTGATTTCGGCTCTGATTTTAACTATTTCCTGTCTTCTACTACTTTTGGTATTGGTCTGCTCTTCTTTTTCTAGTGCTTTGAGCTGTAGTGTTAACTCATTTATTTGTTGATTTCTACTTTTTTTTTTGAATGCACCCCATGAAATAAATCTTCCTCTAAGTACTGCTTTCATAGTGTCCCAGAGATTTTGATATGATGTGTCTTTGTTCTCGTTTACATCTAAGAATTTTTTTATTTCCCTCCTGATGTCTTCTGTTATCCATTCATCATATAATAGTGTATTATTTAGTCTCCAGGTATTGGAGAAGTTTCTGTTTTTTATTCTGTCATTTATTTCTAATTTCAATCCATTATGATCTGATAGAGTACAAGGTAGTATCTCTATCTTCTTGTATTTACTAACAGTAGCTTTGTGGCATAAAATATGGTCTATTTTAGAGAAGGATCCATGTGCTGCTGAGAAGAAAGTGTATTCATTCTGTGTCGGATGGTATATTCTATATATGTCCGTTAAGTCTAAATTGCTGATTGTGTTGTTGAGATCTATAGTTTCTTTATTCAATTTTTGTTTGGACGATCTATCCAGTGGTGAGAGAGGTGTGTTAAAATCGCCTAGTATTATTGTGTTGTGGTCTATTTGGTTTCTGGAATTGAGAAGGATTTGTTTGACGTATGTGGATGAGCCAATGTTCGGGGCATAGATATTTGTGATTGTTATGTCTTGCTGATTTATGCTTCCCTTAAGCAGCATGTAATGTCCTTCTTTATCCCTTCTGACTAGTTTTGGTTTGAAGTCCACATTATCTGAGATGAGGATGGATACTCCAGCTTTTTTGCTGTGTCCGTGTGCATGGTATGTTTTTCCCCATCCTTTCACCTTTAGTCTATGGGTGTCTCTTTCTATGAGATGAGTCTCTTGCAGGCAGCATATTGTTGGATTTTTCTTTTTAATCCAATCTGCCAGTCTGTGTCTTTTGATTGATGAATTCAGGCCATTAACATTCAGGGTTATTATTGTGATATGATTTGTATTCCCAGTCAATTGACTCATATTTGTTTTTGACATGATTTGGTTTCTCCTTTATTTGGCTATTCCTTTAGGCTAGCGTCTCCTGTTGCTGATTTGCATCGTTGTTTTTCATCTCTTCCTCATGGAATATTTTGCTGAGAATGTTCTGTAATGCTGGCTTTCTTTTTGTAAATTCCTTTAGCTTTTGTTTATCATGGAAGGATCTTATTTCATCGTCAAATTTGAAGGTAAGTTTTGCTGGGTATAAGATTCTTGGTTGGCATCCATTTTCTTTCAGGGCTTGGTATATGTTGTTCCAGGCCCTTCTAGCTTTTAGGGTCTGGATTGAAAAATCTGCTGATATTCTTATTGGTTTCCCTCTGAATGTAATTTGATTCTTTTCTCTCGCGGCCTTTAAAATTCTGTCTTTATTTTGTATGTTAGGTATTTTCATAATAATGTGCCTTGGTGTGGGTCTGTAGTAATTTTGTATGTTTGGAGTTCTATAAGCCTCTTGTACTTGGTTTTCCATTTCGTTCTTCAGATTTGGGAAATTTTCTGTTATTATTTCATTGAATAGATTGTTCATTCCTTTGGTTTGTTTCTCTAAGCCTTCCTCAATCCCAATAATTCTCAAATTTGGCCTTTTCATGATATCCCATAGTTCTTGGAGATTCTGTTCATGATTTCTTACTATCTTCTCTGTTTGTTCCACTTTGTTTTCAAGGTTAAATATTTTGTCTTCAATGTCTGAGGTTCTGTCTTCCAGGTGTTCTATCCTATTGGTTATGCTTTCTATGGAGTTTTTAACTTGGTTTATTGTTTCCTTCATTTCAAGGATTTCAGTTTGGTTTTTTTTCAGTATCTCTAACTCTTTATTGAAATGATCTCTTGCTTCCCGTATTTGGTCTTTTAACTGTTGATTAGTGCGATCATTTAATGCCTGCATTTGCTCTTTCATCTCCTCCTTCAATGCCTGCATTTGCTCTTTCATCTCCTCATTAGCTTCCCTGATCGTTTTAATTACGTACATTCTGAACTCCCTTTCTGACATTTCTTCTGCTGTGCTGTCATTGGGTTTTATTGATGTAGTATCTAGGTTTGTTTGGGACATTTTCTTCCCTTGTTTTCTCATAATGGTCAGTTGTCAGTGGGACCCTGAGATATTGCAGTTTTCCACTATTGGCTTATAGTGTCCCAGTAGATTTCCAGTGTATCACCTCCCAGCCTTCAGTAGCCTGATGTCTTGGAGGAATCTGATAAAGCAGCTCATTCGAAGAATACTGCCCCTAGCCCCCTACTGGTTCCACGTTTTGGAACTGGCTTTGTGCGGAAATGCTCTCACTGTGGGCCTGCACCGTGCAGCTGGCCGTATGGGAAGAGCCCACTGCCGGAGTGTGGGAGACTACCTTGGGAAGACTCAAGCTGCCCTGCCCGGCTCTGCTAAGCCACCTCTATCTGGGCCTGCCACCCGGGCTGAGCTTTACCCAGTGGGCAGACTCACCCGTGGCTCCACTTCAGTCCGAGTCTCTCAATGCCTCCCCTTCTTAACTCCTGGGTTGTGGAGCGACCGGGGGTGCAGTCTCCCTCTAGGCCGCCATCTTGGATCGCCCCGTGAAGAGAGCCCACAGCCGGAGTGGGCAGAGCCACCTGAAGAGGTCTCCGGCTGCCCTGCCCTTATCCCTGAGGCTGATTGCAGATCGAGGCTCTCCGCTGGTTCTTTGCAGGAGTACACTGCACTGCAGGGGCTCCGGGACTCGGAGCCTGTTCTGTTCAGACAGGCTCTCACTAGCGGGCCAGTTCCGTTCCGAGAACCTGGAGAAGCTGGCTGTGTGGGCGGGGCCCACCGCCGGAGTGCGCAGGACTGCCTGTGGATGACTCTAGCTGCCCTGTCCGGCTCCGATAAGCCACCTCTATCTGGGCCTGCCACCCGGGCCGAGCTTTACCCAGTGGGCAGACTCACCCGTGGCTCCACTTCAGTCCGAGTCTCTCAATGCCTCCCCTTCTTAACTCCTGGGTTCTGGAGCGACTGGGGGTGCAGTCTCCCTCTAGGCCGCCATCTTGGATCGCCCCGTGAAGAGAGCCCGCAGCCGGAGTGGGCAGAGCCGCCTGAAGAGGTCTCCGGCTGCCCTGCCCTTATCCCTGAGGCTGACTGCAGATCGAGGCTCTCCGCTGGTTCTTTGCAGGAGTACACTGCACTGCAGGGGCTCCGGGACTCGGAGCCTGCTCTGTTCAGACAGGCTCTCACTAGCGGGCCAGTTCCGTTCCGAGAACCTGGAGAAGCTGGCTGTCTTGACTCTCTTTAGATTTGAGCTGTCATTTCAAAAATGTTTGGAAAGAGGTATTTTTAAAAATGATTTTTATATTGAAAAGTTTCTCTAGCCTCCAAAATGTGCAGTTCTTGTTTCTCCCACTCTCTCTTCCTTGGCTATTCCAGCCCTTGCAGATTTCTCTTTCCTCTATACTTTTATCACATAATAAATTCTACTCCCATTGATGGCCAAATCTCTCCTTCCAGATACTAATGTATGGGTCACATCAGATGATAGTTTCCTCACCTATCTGCCCTGAACCTTGCCTACCAGTGCCAAGCAGTGTCAGGCATGCACTGGGTGTTCATGGACTTCCTCATGATCTATTGGTATAACCATTCTTAACTGAATACCCACACCATGGCACTTTTCTCATTCTGATTTCTTTCTTCTTTCCAACTTTCTTCAGTTGGTTGAAATCTGTTATTCATTCATTCCCACATTACACAGGAAAAAGAATGCCAAATCCCTGACATCCTTATGGTTTATCGCATATTCCTTCAGCAAAGGTAATCTAGTCTGTGTTATCATATTTATTGCCCCCAAATCAAAACCAGTTGCCAAAGTAATATAGGTCTATTGGTTTGTGTTGACTCAATCCATGTCAGAGGAACTTTAAAAGCATATAAGGATAATTTGACCAGTAAAAGGAAAGTCATAAAAATGATCAAAAAGCCAATAGATATGCTGAGAACACTAAGCTTATTTTACTGAGGATTTATTGTTAACTTATCAGAAAATTATTTGGTCCAAGTCTACATTCAAGTATGTCCCTCAGTAATTCAATAAAGATTCCAGGCTCTGAAAAAAAAAATAAAGATTCCAGCCTCCTATAATGAGATAATCTAGTAACCCCTAACTTGCAGCACATGTATTTTAATTTTCAACAGTTGTGAGACTGCAGTAAATTCAGCTTTGGAAACACTAGTCCCATTTATACCTCAGCCCTGCATTAAATTACTGGAGCATAAACTGCACTGGAGCAAAGCCTGCTGTGTCATTCCTTCTGACATACCTGCCCAAGTGTTTATCAAATCGAGCTTAAATACCAAATGAACCCCATATGGGAGCAGTGCCAACTCCCACTGTGTCCCATCCAACAGAAGAGGATGCCAGATCACCGTGCCCTGCCATGCCACGTTAGCTTTGCCCCAAACCCAACTCTGGAGGTTGTATTTTATCGACCAGTCTCAAATTGGCTTCCCCTAGTGTAGGTGATAAACTGTGGCATCAGGTCACCCACGTAAAATATATTACTTTAACTTTGATAGCTTGTCATTTAAGTCCTTGTTTATATAATCTACTGTGCCATTTACTCCATTCTTATTTTAAAAAGCAAACATAGAAATAAAAACCCTCTCTTCTGCTGTTTTGTTGATGAATGTCTATACCCTGCTCCTTCCCTTAAATAATCTCAGAATTAGCCATTTCTATTGTCACTGTCAGTTTACATCAAATTATCAGGATTCCAGTTTTAATTTGCCTCCTGGAAGATGAAGGACACACACTGTGCTTTAGTGGAAAGCCTTTCACTGCACAGCCTTCTCTTTTCCAAAGAGTTTTAGACTCAGCATGTCTAAACATAGAAGGATCATGTGGAGCTATGACTGGGCAGATCTGAAGTGACAATTACCAGAATCTATGAGTGAGTAGCAACTAAAATCACCAAGGTACCTGACACCTAGCAAAAACCAAAACCTTCACATTGTTAGGATTTGTTGAAATAATATTTACTTTTAGAACTAAAAGAGTCTTTCAGAAGTTGGGCTTTCAAATTCCAAATAAGCCATTTGGGAAAAGTCTGTGAGTTTTAAAGTTAGCAGGTCCCATGGTTTTATTGTTCTCTTTTCTTTAAATCCATTTGCTGATATTTTTAAGGTTCTTTTCCTAGTTTTAGTAACCCATGATAAGTATATTATTTTTGCCACAAAGATGACAACTAGGTCTTTGCTTATTTGTGCATTCTATCCAGGCAATTAATCTTTCCAACATCTAGTTCTTTTTCTACAATGGAATTACCTGTAAAATACTTTTTTTTTAACTAAAAGGTGGTATATAGGGAAAAGAGAAAAGTCATTACAAACTGAAGATTTGGTATATTCCCAGTATTTTACACACTCCATTTTAATTTTCACAACCATCAAATTAGTGATTATCTAAAAGAGGATTTAAGCAATTTATCCAAAGTCATAGGAAGCCACAGATCTGACATCCAAATTGTTAGACCTTGTTCGGTTTTGCCCAGTGGCATGCTAGGTGGAGCACTGTATAGATGTAACCCCAAATCTGCTCTGTCATTTCAATTGTCACCATTAGTTGGCATATTTATTCACTGAAAGAAGAGTATCACTGGTTATTTTCTATTTCAGTCCCTTTCTGTGTACAGTGCTTTTATAGCCTGTCACATTTCCCTGCTTATAGAAGATTGTGTAATTACTTTAAAACTTCACATGTGAGAAGGAGCTTTGAAAAAGCATGCAGATGGGTTGGTGGACTTCTTTGGTGAGTTCTAGGAAGGTTCCCAGCACACAGCGGGTGTCTGGGCCATAAGCTGTCTCTACAGTGCCTGCCTGTGTAAATGCTGAAAAATTCAGGGGGAGAACAAAGAAAAGGACCCACAATTCACAACTTTCAGTTCTGTGCTTTTAACACCCAGCATGTATATCAAGAAATAAAACAACTAAACAATGTAGACAATCTCCCGGGGTTGCTGCTTGTTTAAAACAGTCATGCGCTACACCTGCTCCACTTTTAACACAACGTTATCAGGTGATGATTAAGAAGGTAGCTATTTCAGGGCTTCACAGCGTCAGAAAACAAGGTATCAAGCCATCAACTCCCTTTTTAGGTGCAGCACTTACATTGTAGCCATGTACTGCTTTCAACTGTAAATATTAAAAGGAAGCAAAGAGAGAGCTCTTCATTGGCCACAGGCTGCCTGAGCTCAGCATATTACATGACACTTTGGCATTATTTGCTGAGATATAGATAATTGTACTTCTTGTAAACAAGTTTCTGTGTATTTTTACTCCATCCGCAGGTTCTTGAATCAATGCCTACAGGAGATTTGACTAACATCAGTGTAAGTTGATGGAAAGTTTGAAATTTGTGCATACTTAAGAATTCTACAATCATTTTCTAATTTCCCAGTAATGGCAGCTAATTCTTTTGAATGTCATACTACTTACACCTGGTTCCCCCAAACACATTGGTTCCTTTTCTCTAACTCTAGGAGTTTATGTTTTCATAAGGATAAATAGGAATAGTTTGGGGGCAAACTAAAGAGGCCTTTCATATTTGACTCCTGGAGCCTGGGAGAACTGCAGAGTGGTTTTTACTCCTTTTGAGACACTGAATTTCAAAATCTTTTCCTATAAATGTAATATTAAAAAGGGACCTGAACATTATTTATAGGAAAAAGCACACACATTTCAGTACATAAAATATATTTAAGTATTATTTATCAAGTCTATAAAGTATACATGGACAGTGTCTGAATTCAATAAATGCCTGTTGATAAGGATGGTGATATAGTATATAGATACACTTAAATTGTCTCACTGCAAGGGCACCTTACTGTATATAGAAAGTCAGATGCAAAAGTTGCTACATACTCTAATGTACAAAATCAAGGAAGGCAGAATTACAAATGTGTAGTATGTTGAAAATCTAACCACTCTTATTTATAAGAGTATACTTTTATGTAGCAAAAATTCTAATTGGCACATTCTCTGCCATGAACTCCTGCAATTCATAACATATCACATTTTTTTACTTAAAGTATGATTTTAAGCCCCACACTTTCCTATATCCAGTATATTCAGAAAGCTATAGTCAAACAACAACCATTTCTTTTTTCTCTTCATGTAGTCAGTTTCAAAGTTCATAAAGATCTGTAGATGCTTAAATTTTTTTAAACTGAAATATCAAATTAGATGGTGTTGTAAACCAAATGCAGCACTTCTCAACATGAGTGATGATCAGTTCTTGCTATGCCCAGGTGACACTTGAAATGTTTTTCAGGCAGAGGGGAAGTCTCTATAGATCTTTGTATCAGGCCTAATCCAGCCCTATCTGAACCAAGAGAATTCAGTCTGAGTTTGTGGTTATGACTGCAATCTGTAATTATTGGAATGATGTGGAATGAGTAAATTAGTGCATGAGTCTTTAAAAGGGAATGGAATCAAGGGTAGTATACTTGTTATGCTCTTTTCTGCTAACAGTGCTTTGTGAGTTACACTCAGGATTCAGCCTACTCTACCCCACACAATATTTTCCTTCAAAGAGGTAGAGCTTGCTGCTCAAATGCTTTGCCAACATGTGCCTGAGCATCACCTTTATGGTCCTCATAAACTATTCCAGGTCCTTTATATCCCAGAGTGTCTCTTTCTAAAGGTGCACCTATTTTTTTCATTTGAGGAGGAGTAGCTTGTCCTCCCCAGTCATGCTGAAATCCTCTGAAAGACTTCACTTCTGATTCAAGGCAGAATTATACACAGAAGCCAGATCTCTTCAGCTCACCTCACTAGGTGACTGTGAAGCTCAATGTCATTACTTAGGGTTCTGCAAATAAAATTTTAAATTGAGGTGCTTCTATTGGTTTCTATAATTTGAGAGCATTTATATTGGTAATTAAGTGGCAATGCAGTTAAGCAGCTAAACAAACACAACCTTTAACCTCAAGAAGCTACAAATTAGGATAATTTACATACTACCAGCTGTGATCAACTCTAGCATTCATAGGACTAGGGCCATACAGCAAATTTTGCAATCTCCTTCACATTTTTACTCCTCATTTGCTTCTGGAATGTTCTTAAAAAAATCCACAGAGTTTCTTGGGCTTTGTCAGTCTCATGAAAACCTTGTGTTTTTGTGAACTATATGTAAGTGTATCTATTTTTAAAAACTCATTTTACAATTAAGAAACATTAACACTTCTATAATTTTCCAGTATAAAGATCTTTAACTCTTTTATTTTACAAATTAGAAACCAGAATTACATATTAAAGGGGAAAAATGAGGATTTGAGCTTGGAATAACTAAGTGACTTTGAATAAATCACTTAATTTCTTCAAACCTTAGTTTTTGCCTCTGTAACGTGGACATAATAGAACTACTGATGGTAGGATTAAATGAGATACTGGATGGTGAATGCTTCCCTTCATCACTAGAGCCCCAAATCAGGGGATAAAGCTCATGGAAGGAGGAAGCACCTTGGGAATCCTGCCCATCTCCATCTGATTCCTGAAGTGTGTGTGGGGAGGGCGTTTCTGTGCAATGGGCTAATGTCTTTCGGGCAGTTAAGGTTCTGCTTTTATAATAACTGACTTCCTTAGCTCTGAAAATAGATCCCACTAATCATAGAACATGTTCAGACTACTCGCTATTCAGCATAGGGCACATTTTGTATTGCTCTACTCAATTGGGACATTTTCTAAAGTGTGTTCACATAGTTTTTCCATTTTGTGTTCTTTAAGATCATGAACAATAACATTAATCTAATTCCCCAGAGACTCTTCCAGTGGTGATTATCCAGGGAATTTGCTAGTTTTTGTTTTTGTTTTTGTTTTTCCATGAGGGGAGATTTAAACTGATTATATTCAAACCTCCCCAGACTAAAGCTTGTCTTTGGACCTTTGACAGAAATAGAAAGAGAGTATGACAGGCCTGAAATGTTAATTAATGAATAAAAATTTTAGAAAGGATTCAAATAAAATTTTTAAAAGGGCTTAAAACAAAATTTAGGAACAAAACTATGTGCAGAAAAAACTTCTAATTAGACAAAATCAAAGTCTGGGCTAAATAATATGCATATTTAACAGGCTAGTTAAAAGACCAAATTTCTCCAAGTGTTTGCTCAAAGAAAAACTTCCTGTCTGCATAGCATTATAAACACACACACACACACACACACACACACACACACATACACACAATCTCTGTAACAGTGAACCATCTTTGTGATCTGAGTTCCAACATGGAAGAATAAGTCTAAGAATATAATTTGGGATTCTTATTGAAAATAAAAACATCACTAAGGAAAGTTGCTACCATTTTGATGTGAGGTCCTACTATGGTATGAACGTTTGTGTCTCCCTGAAATTCAAGATGATGGTATCACTAGATAGGGTCTTTGGAAGGTGATCATGTCACAAAGGTGAAGCCCTCATGAATGTCCCTTCCATCATGTAAGAACACAGAGAAAAGACACTAGCTACAAATAGGAAGCAGGTTCTCACTAGACACCACATCTGCCAACACTTTGATCTCAGACTTCTCAGCTTCCGGAACTGTGAGATATAAATTTCTGCTGTTTATAAGCAACCCAATCAATGAAATATTCTAAGACAGATCCCTTCCAGTCAGAAAGTGAGTGGGAGTCAGCAACAATCACAAGCTGTAGGAAATAGTTCTGAGGAAACTATAGCTCAGGCCTAAATCACAGAGTTCTGAAAGACTTCTTTCTCTGGCTTAGTTTTCACAGAAGCTTAATCAATTTAATCCATCCTCTAGCCCTACACTTAATTTACCCACTTTACATCCCATTATCCCAGCATTCTTTGCCTGTACCAGTCAGGCCTATCTAATCTGTACTCTTTTCCCATATAAACTTTTTTCCCACTATAAATCTTTACTTAGGCCATGTTTTTTCTCTTTTGAATGCTCTCCCAATTTCTGTCCTGTAAATAATCTTCCTCATATTTCATGGCCTTGTTTAATTCCCATATCCTCCATAAAAACTTCCCCTGTTGCAATAGCTTGTAGAGATCTGATTTCTGTGAATTTATATGTGCTTTTAATCAGTGACATAAATTAGGGGTTGGTTGTTTCTGATATGTTTTGAGTTTCCTTTTTTGTTCCCTACAATAAGATTACAGTTTCCTTGAGGTTATTATGGTAGGGATTATATATTGTATTTCTGATTTTCTGCTCGCTTTCCTCCATTTCTCCCTACATCCTACCCACATCCAGAGGTAGTGAAGAAACACACGTAGATGAAATAGTCACCTTTAGAAGATGCTGGCACTCTTTTTGTTGCAGGGGATATGTGGAAGGCATTGTCTCCTGCAGCTCTCTGCATTGTCATGGGACCTATGAAAGGACAGAACATTAGATTTCCTGCCTTGGAGCCCAGAATGTCATCATGTCCCACAGGGAGCAGTTACTGTACAGGAAGGTGACTTAGAGGGAGGCTGAATTGGCAGTGAGGAAGTGGGAGTGCACAGTATAAACCTTTCTGCTGGACTGAATTTGGAAAGGGGAGAACTTTTGGAAAATGCTTTGTAAGGCTTATTTTCTAACAACTAGATTTGTGAGAAATGATCAACTTTGGTCTTTTTAATGGTACTTTGAGGGCAAATGCAGGACTCTCTATCCTCTTCCCAGAGCTATTGTGGCTGCACCAGGGCTCTTTCTACTCAGGAGCTCTTCCAGATCTTTCCTAGATACTCCTTTTCTTCTGGCACCACCTGTTCTTCCTTGGCATATTTTCCTCTCTTGTTGCTTGGGGCCTTTTCAGCAATCTGCCTTGATGTTGTTTATCTTTTTGGTCCTGTGTCTTAGATTCCCTTCCTTCGCTCATATCTACAAGCCTTGTTCAGTGATCCCTAAGGAAGTCTATGGCTTTAATGATTTTTCCCAGGTTTTTTTTCCTCTACCCTCACAAATGTAAAAATGCAGTTATAGAAGGAACTAGTAATCCATCAAGGCAAAGGATCATTATGATCACAATATGGCACTTACATTGTTTCATAAATACTGGGCATTCTCAGCTCTCTGCATATGGAACACAATTTGTAAATTTCTCCATTGAAAACTACACTTAAATGACAAACAAATAATCAAATAAAACTAAAAAGCAGGACAAGAGAAAGTGGTTTTTTTCTGTTTTCTGAAGGAAATTCCTGTTCATTCTTTAGGTCCTGAGCCAAATGTCCTCTGTGGGAAGATTTTTCTGTGCTCCCCACTCTTGGAAATATTGTACTTTTTCCTTCTATGCCTACTACATACCACTCATTCATCCATTTATTTTTTCCTTCAGTAAATACTGAAACACTACTCTGCCAAGCATGATTGCCAGGCACTGAATTTATGAACGATAAAGACAACATTTTCTCCTGTCTCTCTGGTTTGTGTTCTCAACAATAAAATGGAAGGAGTCTTTTTTTTGGGGAAGGGGTGCTGGGGATTGAACCCAGGGCCTTGTGCTTACATGGCAAGCACTCTACCGACTGAGTTATCTCCCCAGCCCTGGAAGGAGTCTTAAGACAAATAAGATAATGTGCATGAGACCATAGAATAATTTCTGGCTCAGAGTGAGTACTCTGCAAATATCAGTCTTCATTAATTAGTGTTATTATAAGATGTGGCAGAGGTGTATTTGGTGTTCTGGAAACAAGACCCTCCAAATTCTGATTGTGGTGGGGGAAGCCAGGAAGTTTTCATTGGAAAATTTTGAAAATGTATATTTCAATTTCAATAAGCAAAGAAGAATGAAATGAGGGTTTTAAAAAGAAACATGAGCAACATATCTTTTAAAATATCTTTTCAAAGTTGCAATAGCAGTCAGTTCTTACTAGTTTAGGTTAGGACATGTATTTTAATGATTCAATCATACTTATCTAACTTGGAAGAGAGATTACACTTCTTCTACATCACTTAGATTTTGAGGAGTCCTGCCCATTCTGATATCATATAATACTTGAGTTACAGATTGTATCTTCATGGATCTAAACTTCCTCTGGGACTGATACAGGAAAGAGCTAATTTATATCAAGTTTCAGTCCAACATGAATAAAAGATGTCTATGAATTTGGTTCTTGAATGGAAATGTTGGAGAGTGTGACTTACTTAACTCCAAAACACTATCATCAACAAAGGGGTTACTAGTTACCAAACCTAGTGTTAGGCTGCTTTTCACCCCTGTAACCAAAATATCTGACAAGAACAACTTAGACAAGGAAACGTTTATTGGGGACTCATGGTTTCATAGGTTTAGTCCCTGGTGGGCTGACTCCATTTTTTGGGCCCAAGTTAAGGCAGTGCATCATGGTGGAAGGTCCTAGTGAAAGAAAACTCAGCTCAGCAAATACCAACTGGGAAGCAGAGAAAGAGTGAGTCATCAGGGACAAAATGTAAACCCTAAAGTCATGCCCCCAGTGATCTGTTTCCTCTAGCCATGCCCCACGTGCCCAGAGCAATCACTCAGTAAGACCACTTCAATTATTAGTTCATCAAATGGAGTAATCCACTGATTACAGCTCTCATAATATCTTCCTTTCACCTCTGAATATTGTGCATCAATACAGGACATACTGGGGGACACTTTATATAAAAACCATAATACCTTGCTTTTTTGTTCTATGAATTTGTTAGGGAAAGTAGGTCCATTTTCTGTACTTAATATGCATCATTATTCTTCATCTTAATTTTAGTAACTGTGAAGAAGACTGAACATACACACAAGCACACAAACGCACACACATGCACACACACAAACAATTCTAAAGTTAGCAATTGCTGTTTTGCACTTACTTCAAAACCACTTATTTGATTATATCAGTTAATATTTATTATCTACTTTATAATCAACATGATGCTGGCTATTAAAAAATACAAAGGAAGATATTGGTCTTAGAATGTAATTTTTTCCTAAGTTTTATGTATCAACTAGAGAGATTTTGGTCATGTATCAGATATCTATATATATTGCCACCTTGAATAACAAATATGAAAATATCTTTGTTTTACTTTAAAACAATATTTTGTTATCAGCATAGGATTATCAAGGGAATGTTAAGGGAGATAGATGGAAGAAACATGTATTCTCTTTAATGTTAAATAAAATGTACTTATTACAGAACTAAATTAAACTGGAAAATGGAGCAATCATGAATGGACTTTCTAAATGATCAGATACAGTTCAATGCAAATATCCTATTTGTTTTTGGATATCATATTTAATACAATGCTTCTTTTTTGTAGAGAACTAGTTTAAATAGATTTGAACAATTTAAATGAAATGAATTTATGTTTCAGAACTAACATTGTGAAAAACATAACTTTTTTAAAAAGAATACTTTTTAATTATAATGATCAGGAAAATCATATATATGTATAAAATCAGATATATATATCATGAATAAATATTGTGTCATGAAAGCTTTAAGTATAAATAATATTAAACAATTACCAATTTCAAGTTACCTTGATATTTAAAATTGTTCTAATGTTAAATGTTGCTATGTATCTAGTTTTCTGTATGACAATCATGTATTCTCACCAAAAGAATTCAGCAATGGATTTATTGAGATATAACTTCATTTCATAAAAACAATGTAAGTTATTTAAAAGATTCATAGTACATAAAAATTTATACACCCCTTTCTTGAAAATTAAAATTAAGAGAAACTGAATTCATGTCATATTGTACTAGGCAACAGCATGGTATTCAGTTTTTTTAAAAAAATGTTTTAGTTGTAGATGGACATAATACCTTTATTTTATTCATTTCTTTTTATGTGGTGCTGAGGATCAAACCCAGTGCTTCACATGTGCCAGGCAAGTGATCCACCACTGAGCCACAACCCCAGCCCAGTATTCAATTTTATACTAGCAGTTTCCAGTTTGGTTTATTACAACTCTATTTTTGATATATGGAACCAAATGCCAAAAATTCTGCTCAAGTAAACAATAAGGGAAATAAGAAAATGAAAACTAACAAGAAGTGATCAACTTTATAGTCTGATTTGAATCACTTGACCAATTAATTAAATTTTAACATGTAGACTTGATTTCTGGAACTACCTATGATACACTTCTACTGTGTTTTGAGGAGAACAAAGTGTACCAAGTGAAACAATTAATTTTACAGGGTGGATAATAGGATATTTCCCTGTTACCCCAGAACAATATCAGTTTAAGCTAGTTCCCTTTCACTTTCAAAGTATCCCAGGCTAAACAACAAATGATATGTCACCCTTGACATAACCATCATTATAGGCACATTTCAAATATCACCATGATTTACAAAAATTGAGAACTCTATGGTGGAGGTATGTCTGGTTCTCTTACCTAAGTTCTTTGAAAGCAGGAGCATCTTTTGCATTTTAATTGCTTACCTTGCCTGACTCAGAGCCTAGCCTACAGTAGGACCTCAATAAATGGTGGAAGAATTAATAAATACACGATTTTAAGAATAACTTATTTCTGTAAGTCCAGTATTGTAGCTAGACAATCATCACTTCAGGGAGATCTCAATAGAGGAACTGATTTGACAAGTGACAAAAATGCTGTATGATATGGTTATCTAATCACCTCTGTGGCAAACGCCAACCTGGTTATTTCACAAACCTGTTTATAGATTAACAAAATGAAATTCCATTTGTTACACTGACCATTCAGGAGCCCCACACTGTATTTTCAATTTGTGTTCTATTTTGATGAAGAAATGCCTCGGGAAGGTGAAAACCTATGCTACATGATTCTGTGAAGCCTGCAGCAATGGCCTCACATTAAGAAATGAAGGACATAAATTATACTTGGTGAAGCAGAAGTCAGAATAATGTGTGAAAAGAGGAAAGGAAAACAGGTTAGTGAACTAAATCAGACCTGACTTCAGTGCCCGACAACACATCAAAATGATATTTAAGGCCGCCGCCGCCAGGCGGCCTCTGGAGAGTCTGAGGAGGCGCGGGTCACTGCAGCTCCGGCGCCTCAGCGCTCGGGCCGAGTCCCGGACGAGGCACCGGGAGCCACTCGCCCCGACCCCGCCGCCCCACGTCCTCAACATGGAGGCAGCGGGGGCGGCGGCGGCGGGGCGGGATGGGGCTGCTGCTCATGATTCTGGCGTGGCGGTGCTGGGCTCCTTCCTCACGCTGCTCGCCCAGGTCCTGCTGCTGGGTCGCAGGCAGCCCGAGCCGCCGGCGGACGAGGCGACCCGCGCGGGCGACGGCGTCCGCTACATGGAGCCGGTGCTGGCCTGTCCTGCTGGAGCACCTCTGTGGCGGCGGCGGGGCTGAGGAGCACTCCTGCGGGGCCGAGGGCTGCGCGACCCCGGCCCCAAGGCCCCCACCCCGCCGACGCAGGAGACCTGCTACTTTCTCAAGGCCCATCCTCTTCCTGTTCCCGGGGCTGCGGGAAACCGCGCTGACCCGCCGCTGGGTCACCAAGAAGATCAAGGTGGAGTTCGAGGAGCTGCTGCAGACCAAGACGGCGGGCGCCTGCTGGAGGGGTGAGCCTGTGGGATGTGTTCCTGGGTGAGACATGCCCTTGGTCAAGACCATCCGGCTCCTGAGGCCTGTGGTGCCCTCGGCCACTGGGGAGCCTGACGGCCCGAGGGGGAGGCGCTGCCCGCCGCCTGCCCCAAGGAGCTGACCTTCCAGGCGGAGGTGGAGTACAACGGGGGCTTCCTCCTGGCCATCAACGTGGACCTGGTCTTCGGCAAGTCCGCCTACCTGTTCGTCAAACTGTCCCTAGTGGTGGGGAGGCTGCGCTTCGTGCTCACCCGCGTGCCCTTCACCCACTGGTTCTTCTCCTTCGTGGAGGACCCGCTGATTGACTTCAAGGTGCGCTCTCAGTTTGAAGGGCAGCCCATGCCCCAGCTCACCTCCATCATCGTCAACCAGCTCAATAAAATCATCAAGTGCAAGCACACGCTGCCCAATTACAAGATCAGGTTTAAGCCTTTTTTTCCATACCATACCTCGCAAGAATTTGAAGAAGATGAAGAGCATATCCGTATACAACAATGGGCACTTACTGAAGGATGTCTTAAGGTGACCTTGTTAGAATGTAGCAGATTACTCATTTTTGGATCCTATGATAGAGAAGCAACTATTCATTGCATGCTTGTGTTGAGCAGTGGAGTTTGGGAAGAAAAGCAAAGGAGTTCTATTAAGACGGTTGAATTAATAAAAGGGAATTTACAAAGTGTTGGACTTACACTTTGCCTTGTTC
Organism: Sciurus carolinensis; assembly: GCF_902686445.1. Lineage (NCBI taxonomy): Eukaryota > Metazoa > Chordata > Mammalia > Rodentia > Sciuridae > Sciurus > Sciurus carolinensis. The sequence goes on from NW_025920155.1 coordinate 746,163, forward strand.
AGTCAACTGATGGATATGCCGTGCATATCATAATTGAAACTGTGGCCCCAAACTCACCTGCTGCAGTTGCAGATCTTCAGCGGGGAGTTCGACTCATTGCTTTTGGAGGTGTAAAAAAATAAGGACACTGCAAGTGCTGAAGTTTATCAAGCAGGCTGGTAACTGAGTCCTTGTGTACTAGGAAAGGCCCATTGGCCACAGTAATCAAGATACTGTGCTGCAAGGCAATTCTGGCCAGTTGGAAGAAAACTTTTCGTCAAGCTCATGCCAACCAAGTTATGAAGAGGAAGCTGCAGGACTGGCAGTGGATGGTGAAAATAGAGAGCTGGATTCTGAATCTGAAGACTTGGCAAGTGATGTCAGAGTACAAAACGAGTTCAAAGATGAGGCACAAGCACTAAGTCACAGTCCCAAATGTACTCCAACAACACTTACTATTAAACCTCTTGATGCTATATCCCCAGTTTTAAACAGTAAATTAGTTGCAGGAAGTAACCAGCCACCAAAAATTCCATCCAAAGAAGGAAATAAACCGCTAGCCCTAAAAACTTCTGCGGTACTAGACTCAGCACAAGTGTCAAAACCCACCCAAGGATCCACTTTCAAACCACATGTGCCACCACGACCACAATTAAAAGTTCCTTTGCCTTCTGCTGACACCCCAAATCAGGCAGAACCAGACATTCTTGTTGAAAAGCCAGAGAAGGTGCTTCTTCCTCCTCCTGCAGATAAATCTGAAAAGCAAGCAAAAACTGTGGATCACATAGAAGATGTGACTACATCCAAGCAGTTTACAAAGCAAGAAGCGACTAAAGATTTTACTTCAGAAAGTTCCTGCCCTACTAAAGACAGTTTGTGTGACCATCAGATGTGGGAATCATCAGAAATTCTTTATTGGAATACGCTGGGAAAGTGGACAAGAACCAGAGCATCCTGTTGGTTTGATATAGAAGCCTGCCACAGATACCTGAATGTTGCACTGGATGCAGGGATCCTTTCAAGTTAGGGAGTCTCACCTGTTTGGGGCACATTAGTTTAAAACTGAAGAGGTGGCTTTAGGATGCTTAGCCACATCAAATATGGAATACCTTTCAAAATTCAGGCTGGAAGCCCCTGCACCTAAGGCTATGGTCACTAGAACTGCATTATGCAATCTGAGTATGCAAAAGGGCTTCAATGACAAATTTTGCTTTGGTGACATTACTATTCACTTCAAATATTTGAAGGAAGGAGAACCAGACCACCATGTAGTCACTAATATAGAGAAAGAAAAAGAAGTTCATTTGGTTGAAGAAGTTTCTACCCTCCCTAAAGAGGAGCACTTTGTTGGACAGATGGGTTCATCAGAAAATAAACATAGTTTCCAGGATACTCAGTTCCAACACTCAACTTGATGTGATTACTGTAAAAAAAAAGTTTGGACAAAAGCAGCTTCCCAGTGTATGTTCTGTGCTTATGTTTGCCATAAAAAAATGTCAAGAAAAGTGTCTAGCTGAGACTCCTCTTTGTGCAGCAATTGAGAGGCGAATAGACTGAACCCTAAAAGACCTCAGGCTGGAAGGACAGGACCCCCTCTTGGGCCTGTCTCCTCATGTTGATGCCGTAGCTAACAAGTCAGTTAAGAAAACAACAGGTTTGACAAGGTACATTATCAATAAAAGCTCTCGTTTGCTTAATTTATGTCAAGTCTCTAAAACTCACTTTTCTGAACCAGGAACTGATCCCGTAGAACCTTCACCAAAACACAAATCCAACACACCAGAAATTGAAGGTGGTGACACAGAGGTCTGTGACCCAAACAGTCCTTCCAAACGGGGAAACAGCTCAGGAATAAAGTTAGTGAGAAAGGAAGGTGGACTGGATGATAGTTTTTTTTTGTTTTTTTGGTTTTTTTTGGGGGGGTGCTGG